>NC_056748.1:643828757-644128757 GCF_019279795.1 Protopterus annectens | reverse complement strand
TATCTTTTTTCCCTCTTCTACTACTACTGGAGCTTCTCTAGCAATTAGTATAAGTGCTCCCAATTTCTTTGTCACTGATATTCTGCTGAATATTCATCCTGAAATGTAATTCACATTCTCACTTCTTTCCAAATGTGTCTCCTGCAGCTTTGCTATTTGTACTCTGCATTGTTTAATATAATTCAATACTCTTACCTTTTTGTCTATACCCATGATGCCATTCACATTCTAAAATAATATGGATAGTGTGGCCATTATGCTAAGAAGTTATTATTCCTACCTATCATAAAATACAGCTTTTTTAAATGTCTATGTCCAGCTTTTGTGTTACATGCATCAACTAATGTTTGGTAGGGTGATCTTTGTATACAGTTGTTTCTTGCCATCTCTATTTGATCCTATGTCATATTTTGCACAACTTTTAGTTTTAATGAAAACAGACACACAACCAGTGCACCCCTATTACCTGTTAACTTAAAACAAACACACAAATCTACGTACATCTTCAAATATTGAAGTGTAACCCTCCTGACAGGATCAATTGCTCCCATTTTGACAAATGCACCCATAGGCATTACATGACCTAAAACTGAGATTATGTATGCTAAAGCATATGTTACAGCCTATGCTCTTACTTACAGTGATTGCTGTCTGTTCTTGTCTTATATTTATTCCCTTCAGATATGGAACACAGCTTGTATGCTTTCAGCAAACATTAACTTTTAGCCTTAAGAAAAAGTGCAATGGGTATCTTTATATAAAATTAAATTATACACTGCTCTAGTAAATGCATTGAAGTATTTAGGTAGCAAGAAAGCTACTATCTTTTGCTTATTTCCAATAATTTCAAACTTTTTTTACTAAGCTGCTTGCCCCTGTACCGTTTCATTTTATGATTCCCTCAGTAAACAATGCCTAAAACTCTTGTGATTAAATTACCTTCACCTGCAGTCAGCTTGTCTCCAAGGAAACATAAGAACAGAAGGTACAGCTGCCTTCAGCTGAAGACTTTTCAATCCACACTGAACATGTATTTGATAAAGGAAAACTTTTCATTACATTCACAATGTTCTCTTGTTTTTAAAGCTCATATGCTTACACACACACACACACACACACACACACACACACACACACACACACACACACACACACACACACATACTTGTTATGAGAATACACGAAGGGCATTAATCCAGACATTAACCTATGCCAAAGTAAGAGACATCTTCGCTCTACATATATTATAATCAGTGCACTTTTACACCCCATCCCCAATCCCAACAGCCCAAGATTAAAGCATATTAACTTAAACATGCTTTTGTCCAGCCTTTCTTATCTTTTACATTGTAATGCCTACAATTCTTAAAACTAAAAAAGAGAAAATACTTGTTTACTGTAGTATCTTTATCACATATAACAATCACTGAAAATGCTTGACTATATAGCATGCAATTTATATCATGAAATGATTTAAACAAATATTAAGAACAAACATTGTTTTATTTGCAAACATTACTGACATAAAGTGGGGTATATGCCTCTATGTCCCACCCCCCAAGTTTAACAAAGTCAAAAAAGTTTAATTTTTCTCAGCCACTTTTTCTTGTAAAGCCATATTTCACAAATGTGGTTAATGATTTATAGTCTCTCATGTATTCACTAATTTCAGTGTTGCTGTTCTTCTTCCTGTTCCTCTCTATATCCCAATCCCAGACTCTGGTTCAAGTCCAAGAAACTCCTGATTCTTCTAGTTAACTCCAGATTTTTTTTCTTTCTTTCAAGTATTTTCTTGGAATATTGAAAAGGTTTCACTGGCAAAGTTTCTCTATGAACTTTATTGCCTGAAAATTGAGAAACAGAGTAACTTTCAGTTTAGTGGCTTTTTGTTGGACAAACTTTTATATTTCCTATTTAGGCTGTTCTGATTCAAAAATTACTTTGATCCTCCATGAAAAAAATATTCTGAAGATGGCTGGATACAGTGGTTTGAATCTCACACCTGTCTCTTGACATTCTCTGATTGCTGTGATAAATTTGCTTCTCTTCTGCCTGGTGTACAGTGAATAATCTTTTGCCACAAATACTCTACTGTCTCCTTTTTAATACCTTGCCCTTCTGCCATGATTTTGCCAGGATGAACTCTTTATACTGGTATAATAGCATATTTACTAATACAGGTCTTGGGTGCTTTCTCATGGCCAAGTATGGAGCATACACCTGATGTGCCCTTTCAGTTAACAAATACTGCTGTGGAATACCAGTCCAGTTGCTTATCTGTGCTTTCATAAAATTAATACAGTCTGTTCCTGCCAGTTTCTTAGATACAGCAGAACATTTGAGGTTTTCTCTGTGTGCTCTATCTAATAAATCTACCATTTTCTGAAACAGGTCTTCTTACCAGCCTTTTCTTCATTTTACCTCTGATTTTTGCAGTTTTATCAGTTTATCTGAATAACTATTTAAAGCTTCTTACTTTTCCCAAGCCTTTTGTTATTTGAGTTGATGTACTTCTTCAATGTTTCATTTATTTTAATCAGCTCTGAATACATTTGATTTATTTTCCCCTAAATTACTGGAAGCTATCTCTTGTACCAAAGCTGGAGCCTGATCTGTTTTATTCCTGAACAAGTGCAGGATTCTTTCCAGTCAATGTTTTCTCTTCACATTTTTAGATGATTTTTTTACAGGCTCTCTAAGTTTCTTCTCTGCTGGCATCCAGGCAGTATACTTACTAGCCTGTGACTCAATTTTACTAAAACTGGCAGAAGTACTGGCATGTATCACTCAGTTTCTTTTTAAACATTGAGAGAGCTGAAATTAAGCTGATGATCAGTGTGCAGCCATCTTTGAAAGTCCAGTAATGTACAGAGTCTTGACCCAAGCCAGCTGAAATCATTCAAAGGTCATTCCTTGAAAAAGCTACTTTGGCAATAGATGAGGAAAAATGATTACATGCCAAATATCTTCACCCTGCAAATACATTTGATACCATCCTATACTCAGGTGTCACAGATACTCAGTGGATAGCAAATTGTATTATAAACTGAAGGCAGAGGATAACAGTGTGCAGCTTTTCCTCCTCCAAAAGACCTGATACTGGTAATGATTCCCACTTCTCTTTGGCATGGACTTCTTGAGGTCAAAGCTAATATTTAGGATTTGTGGCTGATCCAATTTGGAGATGACTGCAAATATGGTGCCATTAAAAACTCCTCAGATGGCCTGTTCCAAACAAATAGCTGGTAAGAAATGTATGATCTCATCCTTTGGCAAGCATGACTCACATGACTTGCATGACTCTCCTTGAAAGTATCACATTGACAGCACACCCCTGAAAACTGATCCCATAGTTAAAGCTCTGGGAACCTATGTTTACAACATACTGGCCTTTAATCACCACATATCCACTATTGTAAAGATGTGTTTCAGCTCACTGCTTATATCTAAAAGTATGGCACTCAGGTCCAGGGATTTAAACATTCCACTGTACTCAGCACTCATTAGGTCTATCATTGAGTATAATGTCCCTTTCTGTATGTACTTGTCCAAACACACATCACAACTAGAAAGACCACAACACTTCCTCACAACTCAGGGGCCTAATTCATAGAAACTAAGTTGACCATTTCAAAGCATTGTCCTTCTTTTCATCATTATACAGGCTACTGAGAGGCAACTTCTGCTTCATGTATACAGCCTCAACAGACCCTATCCCATCAGATGTATTATACATTCTTTATTCCAATGGTGGTATAAACAGCTGCTGAAGGGATATAATCTTTTATGCAACATAAATAGAACATGTTGGTGGGATCCATATGTATCGCAGGGACAAATGGATGGATAACTGCAAATTTACCTCCAGTTTTGTCCATCATGGATTAGGGTAATGTACATTTTCCAATATATCCTTTGTTCTGCCCATGTGTGGGTTACTTGTAACAGAAAATATAAGGTCTAAAATTACTATCTGAATGGAAGTCTAGACTTCTCAAGATCCTCACAGATCGACAGCCTACCAAGTGCCTTGAACCTGTGATCTGATCATGTGTTGGAACTAGACATCTTGAACAAGAATTTATGACAATAACAAAGCAGTAGGGAGAGTAACTGAGAGAGTTGCTTGAAAGAAGAGGTTTAGTAGCCTTTTTACCAGTGCCATATGTAAACACAGCTGAGTAAGGCAAAAAGGAGTTCATTATATACTAGGAATCATAATATGAAAAAACAAAGTTTCAGCAGAATGTGTCAAGTTTGGAGAAATTAGAGATGGCCACTTACAGCTACTGGCGAAAAATAAACTTGTTTCGAAAGTGTGACTGATAGTAAATTAGATCCTTTATTGGATCAAGACAAATTAGGCAAGGGTAAACATTCAATAATACAGGAAGAAAGAGGGAAGGGGTATAAAAAAGGGGATGGAAATGCAGCCTGTTCTATAGCATGAGCACCATTAATAAAATTTGTCTGCTGAATCTTAAGGTTTTTAGATGGAAGCACTAGCATTGCAACCTAAGAGAAACATGGCCTATCGGACATGGGGACTGGAATATGTTGTTGGATTCCAGATATTTGGAAAGAACTGTTTAAAAGGAGAGTGTCATGACTGAGTTGAATGCCCAAATGACACTTTTCATGGAAAGGAGTAGAATCCTATAATCTACACCACAGACACTAAGTTATATATGAGGGTGGGGGCCTTGACCTCATGATCCACATTACTGTCACCAATGAATATGCAGGTAGACAAGCCTTAAGAAAATACAGCAACTAAACACTGTTGTTACAGATTATGGCCTACACCTGCCACATCCAAATGTGCTTTACAATAAACTGTTGCACAACAGAGCCATCAGCACTGACATTCCAGGATTTCACCTATCTTGTTATCACCACTGGGTCTTTCATTTCTATCTCATCTTAGTAATAGAAACTTAACCAAGATAGTTTTCCACACATGCGTTCATGCACACACAAACAAGCACAGACTCATATGTTGTTTCACAAGAGTGGCTATTATACATTTCTAGTGTCAGTAACCTTTTTCCTTTTCTCTATTTTTACTTTATTCCATGCCAGTAACATTTGTCCTTTTCTTTATAGTTATTTTCTTGCATCAGTTAATTCAGTCTGGGCCACCACAAACACAATTACTGTCCACCCTTAAAATAAGCCAACAGAAATATAACTTTGGCAGCTATGGCTAAAAGAGTAACTCTTTAACTCATTTTAGCCAAGTGACGGCACCAGGCATTTCTGCAGTTACATCCCACTGACGCCTCTAGGCATCAACTATTGCTTGCTTATATTTGCATTAATAATTTCAAAACCATGCCACATTTAAAGTATTAAAAGATTTCTTTTAAAGCTTACATAATGGCAAATACAACTGTATTGATATTTGACCTTAGTCTAGTAAAGGTAAAGAGATATTGATTTTTGTTCATATGATATTTATTTATAATGTCATGAATTTCATGTTTTTTCTAAGTATCTCAACAACCATGTAGCACAGACAAAACCACTTAGCCTCATATGAAAGCTGTCAAGTGGATGAACAAAATTCTGCTGATAGTATGTGTGTAACATGAGTGGTTGTGGAGATACTGTAAATTGTTTACAAAATATTACAACCTTAATAGCTAATGTGTTTACTGTGAATTATAAAATCCAGTTTAAAACCTAGAACTTAAATAATACTATCACTATACAAATAGTTTGTCTTGAAGAATTTGTCATTTACACTTCTTTAGTAGCCCCTATGATTCCAGATATCTGAACATGTGTTTGAAATGTGAGGACGTAATTTGATTCTATCATAAAGCTTAGGCTCCGCCTATTGGAAGTTTCAGTGTAAACTTCCAGAGCTCCATTGGAAGGAATGAGTTAAAAGGTAAAATCCAACATATATTAATCATCAGTTCTATACTCAAACCTTTAGACTGAAAATAAACCACATGCCATATGCTTTTGAGATTTAGTAATACAATGTTTTATCTGATAATAAAGTTAAGCAATGCACTTTGAAAGTTAAATATACAAGCCACTACATCCTTGCACTAAGAAATATAAAATAATGGGCTTTACACTGAAAGATGACAATCAGAAAAGATCCTATGAGCTATCTACTTTTACCACCATTATTGGAAAGTGTATTACGATCTACCTATCTTTAAGTTTTAAAGTCATTTGATAGTTGCAGACGTTTCACAGATCAAGTTTCAGACATGGAGTCTCAGTCCCAAATGTCCTTTGTGTATAGTCCAGAAAGGAGAATACCTACTGCCCAACGGTTATGGTATGAATTTAAGAGTCCAAGTTGTTGTATTTCCTGTTTGGTTCTGATTTCAAATGACAGCTTTCTTTTTGCACAGTGAACAGTTCTGTAGGAACGATGAGTCTTTTATACAGCATTGGGCTTTGGAAAGGCACATCAGGCTTATAAAAATAAAATAACATCAAATAAAATAAAATAAACTCTGTTTAGGCGTGTTTGAAATCAGTTCATGTAATATAGTACAGAAAAAGTGCTTAATTATGATACAGCTTATATTTTGTAATGCCGCAAGGTTTATTGAAAATGGCAGTTACAGAATTTGCACAAAGTTTATATTTTTCTCAAAGTGAATTACATATAATTTGGCTAGGAACAGTTTTTCTACAGTTTATATTTTACTCCATGTGTACTAAAAAAATGCAAATATTATATAGCATGTCACAAAGACATGCTATGTGATAACTGCAAGAGGGCAAAGATAACTTGAAGGAAATCTAAGGAGTATCATTTTTGTTACTAAGAGCTCTGACAATCATTTACATCCAATGAACTCCATTGTCCCTTCATGCCTGATTGACTGGTTTAGCCTCTGGACTGGGCAACCCTGTTGGAGAAGGGATCAGGACTGGATAGTTTTCTTTAAAGCTGACTCAGCTATGTAGATGGGTTAGCATCACGTGCAGTACAGCATTCAGTGTTTCCTCCCATTTGTTTTTGAATGCTGCCCAACCCTTCCCCCATAAGCAGGCTCAAAGAAACCTATAATGCAGACACACAGACCAGGATAAGTACTACCACCACCATGTGCTCCAGTAAATGTGTAAGCACTGCTGGTAGGTAGCACCTGCCTCATCCTTACTCCTTAATCGGACATCTGGTTGTACATAAGATGGATCTTGAGTAGTTGGACTTAGCCACAACCAATCCCATGATAGGTTGAGTCATCCCTCCCCCACCAGGCTGGTATTCCATTTCCTAGGCTCACTAACTGAACATTGCATGGCAGTGATACAGTCAGGGATTTAAGCTTCTGTGCCATGGAGCTGGTACCAAAGTACAAGAGATGTGAACTTTACTATTGAAGTAGGGTGAGGATTTCTGAAGGCTTGACATCATATGTGCAAGACCACAGGAAAGATGTGCAGTAGCTCAGAGCAAATTTGGGTATTGCCATGCATATTCTTTACATAACTATAGAAGGCCTTGTGGTTGTCTTTACTATCTGCTGCAATTCTGTTTTCATAGTTTTAGAGGATTTGATGAGGGATCTCAACTTTTTGTTGAGGCTGATAAAAGTTTTTCCAGTCTTGGGACTTCACCTTATTCTGCATCAGTTTCGTCCTTCTGTTGTAGAGTTTGTTTATAGCAGGGGACCACCAGATTGGCTTCCTTTTTTTGGAGGAGAGCGTCTTGGTTCTGTTGGGTATGACGAGATCCATGTATTTGTGTGCATGTTTGTACAGTGCACTGGTGTATGATTCGGTGGTCATGCAACTGCTCTCCATTTGCATGGGTGCTGTGTAGTTAGCCACCTCTGTTTTTAGGAGCCCAAAGTTAGCTTTGGAGAAGTTTTTCATGGTGGCTACCTTTGCGAGAGTGGAGGAGTGGGAGGAATTTGGATTTCCAAGGTGATTAGTTTGAGGTTGGATCTAACCAGAGAGGAGTTGACTAGTGGTGTAGAGCAATGGTTGCCTATGCTAGTAATGACCAGGTCAAGGATGTTGCTACCTCTAGTGGGGGTAAGAACGAGCTGGTCCAAGGCAATGGAATTAATGAATTCCAGGAAATGCTGGGCAAGTGTATTGGTGCATGAATAGTTTTCCCAGTCACAGAGGGGTAGTCGAAGTCACCCAGTATGAGAGTGTTAGGTTGGACCATAATGTTCTCCAGGGTGCTTAGGAACGTGGAGTGTGAGTCTTGGGACATTGTTGGGGAGCTATAGCAGGCTACGACCTGAATCACTGTCTTACCCAGTGTTAGCTGCAACTGAAGTATCTCTGATGCATTTTGTTGGGGTACCAGTCTGGAGGTGTATGCATCCTTTATGAATATGGAAACACCACCACCTTTGGAGCTTTGCTAAGTTCTGGGGCCGAAAGGTGTATAATGAGTTATAGCCTGGTAGTGCAGGGGTGCTTTCTGCTGCCTTGAACCAGGTCTCTGTTACAGCACAAATGTTGATGTTCTCCATTTTAAGGAGTGCTTCGAGAGAGTGCATTTTGAGATTTAGACTTTTAGCATTGAGCAGTATGACCCTCATATTGCATTTATTTGTAGCTGTTACAGTGGTAAGTTGGTCTTTGGAACACCATCTAAAAAGGCACTATAGGGGTGGCAAGAGCCTTGGCCAGTATCTGAAAGCCAGAGGTGGCAGATGCAGGCCATCTCTGGCAAAGCATCGAGGTCTGTCAATCATGTCATCCCTGGCAGACAGATACTGGAACCCCTTAGAATGACACCAGAAACTTAGCCAATTGTTGAAATCAATCATTTTCTGCTTTTACTGTGGTATCATTTTGGGTGATGGTAGAATGCTGCTCAGGGCTAGGGTCATACCTGCCTAGCTACATAATCCGAGAGCTCCTCCATGTCTCTTTTCATGTAGTCCAGGGAGGTACATCTCATGTCATTCACACCTACATGTACAATGACAGAGTCATATTTGTACCTGTTGTTGAGGGACCCGAGTGTGTGCTTTATGTGACAGATCCTGGCACGTGACAGGCAGCTGAGTGTTACTTTCTCCTTATTCAGCCTAGTGAGTTGGACATCAGTGTGCCTCATTATCGAGTCACCTATGACTAGTGTGTTGGGCATGCTGTTTTGCGTTAGGGGCTTTGGTTGAGTGGCACACTGTTTAGGAGGGTTATGTGTCTCATGATTAGTGTTGTGTTGTGGTCGTTGAGTGCATTTCTGCTTTGGAGGTCTTTGCTGTTTGGGTAGATATTTATTGAGAGCATCCGTGAAGGAGGGTGTATGGTTTCTCTTTTTATGTGAAGACAGTGCTGGTGTCTGCTCTGGAGGGCTATGTGTTCCCTGTGGTGTGATGCAAGTGTTGACCTTCTCCTCTTGACCAGCTATTCCAGTCTTGGCTGGAGAGTACGTGGCTTCCAATTTGGATATATAAGTGCATCTCCCGTAAGTCTGAGTGTTGGGAGGTAAGAGGAGAGGGTTGTCAGTGTACATGAGGCAGATGCTTCATTGCCTCAGGATACCCAAGTTCACCAGGTTAATAGGAGAAAGCACAGGGAACTGACCTTTAGACATGCCTGGATGGGGTGGCCATTAATAATAAGGACTTTTGCTGTTTCCTTGTAGAACGTTTAGTGCTATAATTGCTACAAGAAGTCTGGTAAAGTGCAAGACTAATAAGCCAGAAAAAGTGCAGGAGAGGAGAGAACTAGCAGATCTAAGGGAAAAATTGAAGAGCAGACTTTGGCACTGCTCAGAAGCTTACAAACAGTCCTGGATACATCAAATCTGTATCTGGACTAGACTAGTTACAGGAAAGGCCGGAAACAAGTGCAAACGTGGGCTTTTAAACCAGAAAGTTGAAAGATATGGAAAAACTACCCAAACGGCCAATAAACTACAATTTCTGGGCCAAAAACCACTCCTCTTGTTTTAGATAGGCTACCTAGTGCTTATCACTCCCATCTCCTCTTTGGGACTCTGCATCTGGAATAAATAACTGGAAGGGTTAAGACTCCCATGTTATTAGTTAGCCTTAAGATCTTAATAAATAAGAGCAAAAAGCATGTTATATTTCATTAATTTCCTGTCTGCTAGAATGAGCTCCGTGTAACCTTGAAATAATCTCTGTGTGAGCTCCTTTAAACTTTTAGGAAGGACTTTAAGGAACAAATGGGTACGTATCCATTTTAGTTCAGGAAAATTACATTAAGTTTTTCTTATGCCACTAGGCCTTAAGCTTCTAACAAACATGAAATCCTAGTAAAGAAGGTTGACAGTAGCACTTGGCAAAATCTCCTGAGTAAAATAACAACAAGAACAACAACAGTAAAAAAAGCAGTTAACAGTTGAATGACAAAGAATGGCACTACAAGAGTTGTGTTTAGAATATCTGCGTCCCTGCTCACTCTGAGACAAGTGAATAAATTCAAGCTTCTTACTCATGCCACTAATGCTGTAACAGTAGGCAATGATTGTAAAATCGGTTTCCTGGATGAAACACTGCAGCTTGCAAGTAGACCAGACAGATGGCAGCTGTGGTTTTCAACAATAAAATGAGAAAGATTATGCAATATATAGATAATGAAATGGTTTAGTAAGAATTACATCTAAGTAAATACAGGAAGAAAATTATATGGGTGACATAATATCCTTAGGCAGTATCATGTTGTACAATGAGAAGATGGCAAAGACCAACAAAAATCGGATACACCACCAAAGGTTTGAACTCAAGAGATGTCATTGACAATATGTTCTTATGTGGCATGCAAGAACTATCTTAGCAGGAACAATGTGTTCATTTCCTGCAGCATTATCAGGCGAGAGTAATAAACCTGGCTGTATATGGCTGAAAGTGTGCAGCAGAGGTCTGTGAATAAGGTAAGAAGAAAAAGGGGCATGGTATATGAGAAAAAACATTGGAAATGTACATGGAGAAGGAAATGAGTGCTATTATGTTAAGGAGGCACAAGAATTCAGCTGGCGTGTAGCACAGCATGGGGAATGGAAATGAAGTGTTACTGATGAAGAAGAAGTAATCCATTTGAACGAGATCTGGGGCCAACATCAAAAATACTACTTATTGTGAGGTTGGTGACTGTTCAGAATACAATGTTGGAGGAATATTTTGAGCAACTTCAAACTGCTTTACTTCACTAATAAGACGGTGAATCTCTGCAATGCAATGTGAGAATAATTTTATGAAGTATATGTGTAAGAATGGTTTTAAATCTGTTTCTGACCAGTGAAAAAGGCACTGAGCTGCATGTCACCAACTTTAAGAAAAACTTGCTAGATCAGAAGTTTTCCTCCCCCACATTTTTTGCATGTTTCTGCTTGTTTACTGATATTGTAGATTAAAGGACTTTCAGTCTCATCTTGTAAAGATGAAGACATTAGACTGCAAAACTCAATGAGAGTGTCAGGTCTATAATCTAATAGGTCCTCTTAGTATCTATTTCTACCAGACATTTTGGGAAAGGCGTAGATGACAGGCTGAAAGACCCTTAGCCAGTAATGAACATGACTAAGTAAGGCCTAACAATCACTGTGATGTTTTAGGGATTTGTTGAATAAAAGTGCTGACTGATTTACAGACTGGGTAATCAGAAAAATGTATGTAGAAAATTGTGTAGCTTATAAAATAACTAAGAATCTGATTCCAATGCAATATGCATTTTCTGCAACTGTAAGATGGCGCTACCTCATTAGAAGCTGTCAAATAAGACTTTTCTTTTCACATGTTCAGATTCTACCTCTCTTAACAATATGAAAATTGAAACATAGAACTGAACATTATTTGTCAATTAAAAAAAATAAAGTGGTTGTTATGCATATGTATGAAGCCAATCATGCATTCTATGCACGACCAGTTTAGTGCTGACTGCTAGCTGACATTCCAATCGGAGTATCATCAGTGCATCATAATGAATGTGAGCACAGCAAAAAGTGAATTTACATTTTGGTGGCTAAATGAAAATATTTATTTTTCAAAATCTCCTACTTTCATGTAATGCTAAAATCTCATGTTGCTTTGATGTAAAAATGAATGTCTTGTATTAAACTTAACTACAGCTGGTGCCATAAATGCATGAGACAATTTAGTGATACTGTAGCAAAGCAACAGTTTATAGAGACTTGTTAAACAGGATGTGATAATATAAAGAAGCTAAAGGGTTAAAATAAAATAACATCATACTTTTATGTTGTTGAGGATGATGATGATGGTGATGATGATTAGTATTATGGTGCATACACATATTTGTACACTGATTGACTGAAAAGTCTTCACAGCGAGAAAAGTGTGCTAGTATCTTCATTGTATAGCAGGAGGCAAAGAAGAAGGCTTAAAGTTATTTTCTGAATGAAAGCCCACATATTTTGTCATTTGTTTGACCCAAATGGAGGCATATATCTGGGCTACATTTATTGGTTATTATAAGATTTCTAGAGAAGAGTAGTTTTGGGTCTTCAAGTTGCTAGCAGTTCAGAATATTTGACAAAGTAGCATTTGATCTAATAAACATACAGCTATAAACAGAAAGCTGTAGCTATTTCTTTGTAACTTTAGAAATTAGAAACAAGTAGATGACAGTTGATATATCTATATATATATATATATATATATATATATATATATATCTATATATCTATATCTATATCTATATATATATATATCTATATATATATATATATATATATATATATGTATATGGATCTAGGACTGTTGAACGAAAGTTCAACAGTCCGAATCCACTATCACTGAACACACTTTAGCAAAAGCGGTTTCACCGAAAAAGCGCTTTCCCTAAAGCGTGTTAAACAAAACAAAAAAAACCCCATTAAAATAACATTTTGCCTCCCTGCACCCCCCCATGTGGGGGGTTGTGCTCCCCACACCCCCATTCTTTAATATTCTCACTCTGAGATTGCACTACAGTGGGGAAAAGGGAATTTTTCCCTTATCCACACCATAGTACGACCTCCGCAACAGGCATACTTACGCGAAAGTGCTTCTTCGGTGAAAAGCACTTTCGCTTAGGTATGCCCGGCCGTTACTGATTTGGTAAAAATTTCATTCAGGGATCAGTACGGATCCCATATATAGATATATATATATATATATATATATATATATATGTATAAATATATATACACATATGTATGTATGTGTATATATATATATATATATATATATATACATATGTATGTGTGTATATATATATATATATATATATATATATATATATATATATATATATATATATTTATATATATATATATATATATATATAGATCCCCTACGGAAGTTTGACAGCTGACAATACCGACACCCACATCGCTGACACGAAAACACTGACACACGAAACACCGACAATGGAGAAACGGTAAGCTAACATTTCTGGAAAATATTCAAAGGAAATTTACCAAACATATTACCGAATGCCAAAATTTAAGTTGTGAAGAATGTATGAAGAGGATTAATTTATATTCCATAGCTCATTGTTGGATATGTGGAAGGTTAGGCACTGCATGATGAAGAATTTAGGTTATTGTCAAACATCAATATGTTACTGTCTAATAAATCACCAAGAGGAAAAGATTATACATTCCTGATTCCAAAATGTGAAACTGCTACCAGGGCCAAATTTATAACATAATCATTAGGGATATCTTAGGCTATCTCTAAACATAAGATGCTGTGCCACACTTGACGCTTTTAAGAAGTCATTAGACTCTTGATTTCGATGCAATATATACCCTGGAAATGTGAAACCTGTGACCCTAACACAGTATTACTAAACTATGAAACTCTCTGAATGATGTGATATGCAAAAACTGATAACAGAATAATAGTTACACTGAAAATAAAATTGAAATTGGCTCCAGGTAATAACAGCATAAGAAACACTTAACAAGGGTGCCCTGTTGAATATTTACGTATTTGTTCAACTTAGCTATCTCTACTGATGGAACTCTATTAAGTTGTAAAACAATTATAATGGTTCCATTGTACAAAAGGAAGGGTACGTGAAATAAAGCTAACCATACTGCTTGATTAATCTATCTGATTATGACGATAGTAACACTTAGAGTCAAATGCAGAGATAAGACTTATCACACTGTAGCAAAGGTAAAGGACAACATTTGTTTATGGGCAATCAATTTCTTTTAAATTTAGGATGAAATTCCAGAATAGGACAAAATTTATGTGACCCAAACTGCTATGACTGCAAACAATCAATATCAGTACAAATTTATCAGAGATAATAGTGAATGCTATTATCCACTAGTAAATGGTTTCTATAAAATTGTATAACGTGGTTTAGGGGTCTGCTTCAGAATCTAAAGTTCAAAAGACTGAAAGTCAAAATATCTAAAACTCAAACTATCAGAAATGGAATTTGCCTTTTCCTCCACTGTTGTGAAATTTTGGAGTTGGTATATATAATTAGCAGGGGGTGTGGGGGGGAGGGGTGCACAACCCCCCCCCACATGAGAGGTGCAGGGGTTTGCCACTTGCATTAAAAATGTTTTCGATATTTTGTTCTTTAGACATTTTGATTTTCAGTCTTTTGAACTTTTGATCTTCTATAATAAATCGGTGTTTGGGAGAGGAAACATTGCCACATGCAATGGCCTGGAGAAAATGATATAATAAGGTGGTGCTGCTCTGCTTTCCAGAAATTACAATACACATATGTCTTCAAATCATAAAAATCAGTTCTACTGTCGTATTAGAGGAGAGAAGATCAAACTCTCAAGTAATTAACAGTTTGCTCTGGTGTTTACAGATACTAATAGCCAATCTGAGCAATAAAAACAAAGCAAACACAGAGGGTGTACAGTAACTGGCAGTTATTAGACTTTGTATGATGTGCTGAGACACATGAAAAGAAGCTAGCACCTGTCCAAATTGTTGAAGAGGTACTAAGTGGAACACCCTGTTTCTAACGTTCACCTAAATATATAATAATAACAATAATAATAATAATAATAATAATAATAATATTAATAATAATAATATTAATAATCATATTGATAATAATGATGATAACTACCAACAGAGTCTAGGAGTCTGAATCATATCTGAGTGGGAGATAATACAGTTAATCTAAAACAAAGTACCACAGGAGTACATAACAGTTAAAACCATCTATTGAAAAGTACATAACCATGATTAAAGAACTGATGATCAAATTCAGGGACTTAAGAAGTGAGGTGTCATGCTCTGCACCTCAGTTGTCAAGAGGGCCTGAAGGGTTTTAAAACTGAGCAACACTGTTAGTCTTACCAGCACATAACACTGACTGCTCATCAACAGTAAAGGATTAACGGGTGAGAAACATACTGCACGAGCTATTATCAACAATGACACCAATTACACATTTTAATAAATTAAATTGGGTGCACAGTATAACTCAAATTTTCTGTTAAAGATCTGCCAAAGGCAAAATGATATTATATAGATAAAATAATAGGAGGTATACACTTTTGTATAAATAACGAAGAAGGCATTACCGGGCGTATTTTTCTTTCATGGGAATCAAAAAATATGTGTGTTCATTTTGGAAGTGTTTGCACAAGGGGTTTCAAATTAAGAGACACTTTAAAACTGTATAGGTATGAACTGGAGAAAAACCTTAAAATTGTATTATGTATGATAAAAATAGTCTGTACATCAAACAAAAAAGAAAATGGTTTATTTATGCTTAATCATTTGTTTACAGCATCAATGCACTGGCAAAGTCCCAACCACAACCCTGATGTTTTAGGATTGATTATCAAATCAGAAACTAAAGTTAACTAATCAATCAATACCAGCTCACCAGTTCTTGGAGGAGGTATACTCAGACCCACTGCATTACTGATACCTATCAGAGGTTGATGCTTCAGTGGACAGCAAATGAGCAGAGATGTATGCTCACCAAGTTGTGCTGGGCAAAGGAGCTACATTTTAGTAAAGATGGACTAATGGCTAACTCAAGGTGACCAACAATCCCAGTTTTTCCAGGACAGTCCCAGTTTGGAAGTCTCTGTCCCGGAATCCCAAACATTGTTTTTGGGACACAGAAATGTCCTAGTTTAGACCGCTCAGTCTGAATGGTGACTTGGCTTCCCAGGGTGGCCAGTCCCCCTGCTTTCCCATCCTAAGCAGCTCTGGGGACTTTGTGATTTTTCAGGGATGCCATTGGGTATGGGGTAAGGTCAGATGCCTTCACCCTGGCAGGAGCCTTCCAGCCCCTGCCACCATCAGTCAGTCACTCCATCAAGGACTTCCATTATGGGGGGGGTTCTGCTTGACCCCACTCACCCAGACAGGAGCTCTCCAGGCCCTACACCCATTTGCCTGTCACTCTTGTACTGCCTTCTGTCAGGGGCAAACACCACAGTCCTCCCCTTTGACCTGGCCAAGAGACCTTCCCCAGCAGTGGCTCCCCCATGTCAGGGGACTCCACTGTGTGCATGTCTCCTGCAGGCTGCTGAATCATACCGGATCACTCATGCCCTCGGACCCTCTCAGGGGAACTTCCCTCCAATCCCATCCGCTTCTCTGGAATTCCCCTCAGCTGCTAAGGGGCAGATCCTCTCTCATGAAGGCTTCAGAGTCCCCCTGTTTTCCCATCCAGAGCAGCTCTGGGGACTTTGAGATTTTTCAAGGATGCTGTCGGTTATGGGGTAAAGTTGGATGCCTTCACAGGTTCATAGGTAGGTAGGTATTAGGCTATTAGGGCCTATACAAGCCTAGCCAAAAAGGTACCATGGCTTTCGCCACCCAAGAAAATTATTTTCCTGTGCCCCTGTCAAGCAGAATCACAGAAGTGATCCCCAGGGTGAATTTCCTATTACCCATCCAATCATCAAGATTTTTCTTGAAGAGTGCTAATGAGGAGCTCTGTTTGACATAGATAGGTAGTCTGTTCCAGAGTTCCAGCAGGAGCTCTAAAGGCCCCTCTGCCGACCACCCTGGCACTTCCTCAAGAACTTCTATCATGGGGAACTCTGCCTGACCCCACTCACCCAGGTAGGAGCTCTCCAGGCCCGCCACTGTCTGCCAGTTGCTCCCTTAAGGACTTCCATCATGGGGAGCTGTGCTTGACCCCGTTCACCCAGGCAGGAGCTCTCCAGGCCCTGCTGCTGTCTGCCCTAGCGCTTCCTTAAGGACTTCCATTGTGGGGAGCTCTGCCTGACCCCCCTCAAACAGGCACGAGCTCACCCAGCCCTGCCACTATCTGCCTCTCTCCCCCTTCCAGACTTTGTCCCAGAGGGGCATGGTCCATACCCCCTCACCCAGGTGAGAGCTGTCCTGTAATGGTCACTTTCCACCTCTCTCTCTTCTCCCTTCCAGATTTCCATCAGGAATGACCCCCTCTGGGGTTCTACCTCTACCCAGGATAGAGAGCTGTTTTCCAGCGTTACATATCTCCTAACTGCTGCCAAATCATACAGTGTCATGCATGCTCTTGGAGCTTCTCAGGGCATCTTCCCAGCCTCGTGGAACTCTGCTGGGCCACAAAGCCTCAGACAGTCCCTCATATAGACTTCCATGACACCAGTTCTCCACTTTGCCTTGCACCTAGGGCTTTCAAACTTGTAGGGGAGATGGCCCTGGGTCCCCCCATCTCTGCACTTTTTGCAGCACACCTCAGCCTTTCACCTCCATGGTGCCAGGCGCCGGCAAATGTGCATTGCTTCAAGCCTCCTGGCATGTGGCCTCTTGCCTCCTGGGTGGTGCTATTCACAGAGTGGCATCCCCACAGTGCCTGGTGAAGGATAGGAGGCCAAGCTGCCTGCCCCACTGTGAGATCATATGGCTGTCCTATCTCCACTCCCATGGGGGCTGGGAGAATGGTATTGCAGACTTGGCTTCCCAGGGTGGCCCTCAAATGTCCCAGTTTAGATACTGTAACAAAATGGTCACCTTGGGTTAACTATCTCTTGCAAAGAGGGAACAATGGGCTCATAATCAACAGGAGGGACTTAAAGGTTGGCAAGCGTGAAATGGAAAATGAACCTAATATTTTCATTCAGACCAGATTTGTTAACATCTTCACTAAGGGCTGGATTCAGAAGGGCTGCTGCCAGTGGTAAGCCATAACTCATGGCTGCAACCTTAAGTGACAGCCCTCTCTGATTCAAAAGCAGGCTCACAGCAGTGATTCTACACAGTCTATTGGATTACAGTGGTGGGTTGCCCCTTGGCTGAGCTAAATGCTAATGAGGCATTCTAGGGGAGCAGCCTATACTAACTAATCATGTGCTGGTGCCTGAAAATATCTGTAGTAAGGCATTTTTGCAGCTGAGTGATTCAGAGATTTGCTCATCAGTATAAATTAGCTTGGGCAGCTGAGTTAATTAATTCAGCCAAAACTTTGTGTTCACCCATTATTTTAAATGGGTAATATCACATTAGAATTAAGAGCTGGGGAGTTTAGCAGGCAGGTAGCATGTTATGTGTGGTTGCATGTGTCAGTGTTTGCAGAGGTATGTGTTGTCTAAGGTGAGTTAAGGGATAGGTAAGGTAGATGTGTGTGTATAAATGGGTGAGTGTGGAGTGTGTGTTCATGAGTGTGGTCAGGTAAGGTGGGGCTGTGTGTGTGTGTGTGTGTGTGTGTGTGTGTGTGTGTGTGTGTGTGTGTGTGTGTGTGTGTGTGTGTGTGTGTGTGTGTGTGTGTGTGTGTGTGTGTGTGTATGTGAGGGGCTGTCATACCTCTAAACTCCCCTAGACTAGTGAGCAAATCCTTCAAAATTGGGGTGGGGAACACTAGATACTAGGGATAACCTTTAAACATTATTTACATTTCCCTTAAAAAGTTAATAGCAAAACAGATTTGCAGAACAAAAGATGCGTGAGTGGGGACAAACAATAGACACCAGTGATTTGAAATATTATCCTAAGTTACTTAAAAAGTTAATAAGACAGGTTTGGCAGCACAAAAAAACATAACACATATGGGGAGGTAATATTAAACACCAGGGACCTCATTAAACATTACTTGAACTCATTAAAAAATAATAATAGAGGGGGAGGAGAGCTTCATGCCATATACTCCTGGCACAGAGAGCATCTCCTCACCAAGTCAGAGTTTTAGTGCTCTGCACTAACACTAGACAACAGGAATACTCCTTAAATGTTACCTTAAGTCACTTAAAAGTATAAAAGAACTATGAAGGAAAATGCTTTGAACCATGTACCACTGGTTCAGAAAGCGCCACATTAAAAACACTTTAGCCCTCTGCACTACAGAGCAGTTATTCCTTTTGAATGTATTTTTTAAATAATGGTAAATATGAAACTCTAATGCATGGTATTAATGACTGACTGTAATAGTCCATCAGTTACAGGGGACAGGGCAGGTATAAGTCAAAATAAGGGACATTCTGTACGATCAGGGACAGTTGAAAGGGATGGGTCTGCGTCCATAGGAGGGGTCTGCCATATCTCTCAATACCCGTGCTCAAGACATCCAGACAAAGCCGCAAAGAACAATAGTTGATAGTAGGGAGATATTTTAAATATTAGTCCAAGTCACTTAAATACTTAGAACAACACATTGCATTATGATGAACTTTCTGAACAATAAGAAGACTGAAACTCTAAAGTCCTGTATTACTGACTGATTGTAATCATCATTTATGGGAGACAGAAAAAATATGAGGCTACATCAGGAACATTCTGCCAAATTCAGGGTCAGGTGAGAGGTATGGCACACTGTGTGTGTGTGTGTGTGTGTGTGTGTGTGTGTGTGTGTGTGTGTGTGTGTGTGTGTGTGTGTGTGTGTGTGTGAATATATGCATGTTTGTGAGGGAATGAATGAAGAGGGCGCCTGTGCCATTAAACTGCATGGCTGATTACTGCAGGGAAGTTCTAATTAGAACTCATTTGTGCTGCAATATTTTTATTCTATTAACTTTTTAATGGAAGTTAGAATAATATTTAAAGAGTATCCCTGGTGTCTAATACCCCCCACCCCCACCCCAATATTGCAAGAATTGCTCACTAGTCTAGAGGACTTTTGAGATCTGTCCTCATTGCAGCTAATATGGCTTTGTATCACATTTTCTCCAATCATGGAAATAGTCTCTTTTGACCAAATCTCTTTGTGTCAGTAATGGAATTTTTTTCTGAATACCAGGGATTCTGCATTAACCGGATCTTCTGTTATGAGAATAATGTCCTGAAGGTAACTTAAAATATAAGCAGATTACAGAAATAATGTAAAGAAGAGAGTTCAATGAACAGAAACATTTAAGCATATGCTGGTTAAAATTTTTTTTATAAGTTATTTATATATTTTTTTAGGGAAAAAGTGTAGTCTATCTTTGGTTGTAATATGAATTATGGTACTGAGATGTTTGGCAAATACCACTAGTGATGAATGAAGTAGTTTATTTTAAATTATTGAAAATAAAAATTTCCCTTCTCTGTTTGTGAATAATGTCTTGTTACTTCACCTGCAGTCACTCAACAGGACCATACCAGTACCAGGATTAGCAGAAGAGATGTCGTTTTCACTTTTAATCTGTAGGATGGCAGAAGCACTGTTTCCTTTCTGCTGCACTCAGGTACTAATATTTTGGATATTAGACTGTGCCTAACTGGGACTAGAACATGCAACCTTCAGATTCAGAAAGAAATTTGCTACTAATTGTAAACACTGGTATCCACTTACGTAGAGAGGTTCTGCCAAACAGGAAAACCTGCAGATCCCAACATCAGGGTTTGATCATACCCTTTTGCAGTATATAATACAAGAATTCAGGGCTGCAAATCAGAAATTTAAAAACATTATGGAATCCACAAATCAAAAATGAAAAACTTTTGACCAGTCTTTCAGAACACCATCACACTTTGGGCTGTTTTCAGAAAAAAATTACTTATTAGGCAATGCAAAACCAAAATACTACAAAGTGAAGTAGCACAATACAGACCAAAGCTGATTAGCGATGCAGTGACAGTAGCATTGTTTGGTGCAGAAAAAACAATAATTAGGGAGTTTATTGGGAAAAAAATGCACAGGTCACATAATGACTAGCCTTATGCAACATGCATCACATGACCTATTGAGCCCAGTAACATGGATGTATCATGGTAGTGATAATACGAATTTACATGCATGTCAATGTACCACTAGGAGCTGAGTATCCATGATAGGAGTTACACTGCAAAGTACTTTGTATTTTTGTTACTATAAATGAAATGGAAAAGGGAGTATATGAGTGTCAGAAAGTGAGAAGAGCAAACTGAGGAACATACGAAGGGCAAGTAGAAAGGAAAAGTCAAAAGTGGTATGGGATGGTGAAGCCATGGTATATATATTTTGGTGGGAGGCAGATACTCACTTTTCATACTTTCAAGAAGAGTACAGGGGGGATGGTATGGGCACGAAAAAAGATATATGGTGCCAGAAAAACAAACTTAAAAGAAAGACAAATACCAAATGGGGAGGTGTTGATTTCAATAGGGTGGGAAATACAAAGGAGTACAAAGGAAGACAGACATTAGGAGGACAACTGGTGATGGGGAGAATTAGAATACAAACTTGGGATGGAAGGCAATCAGAAAGAAAGGGAACTCCATCATGGAGATAGGGTGAGGAAACAGCTGGCTCCCACACTGCACAGTGCAGCACCCAACTTGAGGTCAGTCACATATGTGACTGTCATCATGGCTGGAACCAACCACTGCTGACCCACTGGTAATGGCCAGGCAGCTATATGACCTTGACAGTCACACAAACGTGTTACAGGCTGCCAGTGTGGATATGTAGTCACATATCCACCAAGGCCATTACCAGGCCTACCACCTCCTGCCAGATGACATACCAGGACCAACCTGTGGTACTCCTTGAAGAGGACCTTCTACCCTCACAAGAGAAGGCCAACCAGAAAGCTCCAGGGAACCCTCCAGATTGCCTACTGTTAGATGTCACTATGCAGACAGGCTTGACCCAGCAAGTGACAGCAAGGCAGGTATACAATATGGCAGATGCTACCATACCATTTCCAGTGGCATAGCAGGAAGTACATAAAATGCGAAATGTAAATGCGCAGAAAAATAAAACAAATAAAAAACAGAAAAGGGCAATAATGGAGAGAGAGAAACATACAAGCAAAATTAATTATTACTAATGAGTACTGCATTGTTTTACAGAACAGTAACTGAAGGAGTAAAACTCTGTCAAATATCCAATGGAAAACCAGATGCAATATGCATGCTAGTATGATGGCACAGAGTAAATACCATCTACCCAATCACCCTGTGTATGACATATGAACAGTACACACCTAGTCACCCTGTGTGCGGCATATGAACAGTACACACCCAGTCACTCTGTGTGCAGCATATGAATAGTACATGTGCAACAAAGAGGGAATGCATGGAAGCTGGCCTGAATAAATTCAGGACCTCGAAATGCTCTACCTAAAGAAGCTACCATCAGGTGCTGACATATCCTGCCATACAGTCCTGCAAAGCACCATGACAAAAAGTCATACAAGTGGGCCATAGACACCTGGTAGCCTTAATGTACTATGAAATAGGACAGCCACCAGGAAAATCAACCAGTAGCCTGTGCAATGCATGCCCATTGTATGATGTGTGTAACTGCTACCAAAAGAAGTTTGAGTGGACATTGGAAGATTAATGCTGGGCAGACAGACCAGGATATCATGTCTGAATGACAGTAATAAGGGTATGGAGATAGCACTGTTGGAAGGCAAACAATAAGGTATGAGGTAGAAAATGACTCATAGGATGGTGGAGGACCACTCAGTGTTAGCCCATTCACCATCACCATGCCACCAGACAGAAATCCTGGAAATAAGATGGACTTTACACCAGGTGAGCCTGCAATGGTAGGGTTAGTATTACATAAAGTATACCAAAGCTGTATGCAATGGCTAAGTGGCAGAAATGCAAAAATGGATAATAAAGCAGGTTTCTAACAAATATCCAGATACAGCATCAGAGGTATATACTTACCCCAAATGTTTGGACAGTCTTGTCAGGTACATCTTGCTAATACAGAGTATTACAGAATCATAACTAGGATGGGGTGAAGCAACTGGCTACTCTGAACACAACTTATTAGGAGTTTTGATCAGCAGGTGTTGTTGAGGGCAAGTGAAGTCCCTTACTGATTTATGAAGTCACAATGAAACTGTGGCATCATAAATTAATGCACTGCTTGGCATAGTTGTATTAAGAAGCTACTTTTTTGTCCTTAACTCTGAGCTGAGGGAATACCTGGGGAAGTGTCCTGGCTGCCAGATCAACTATCTTTTGTACTGTCTGCTAGTTCCCTTCTATTTCACCACCTACTCAAAAAACTGAAAATAAAAAGAAAGTTGTCCATGACACACATATTATGCCTATAGCTGATCACTTATGTGTAAATAATCACAAGCAACTTCCTGTAAGTACTATGTATTTTAGAACTCTAGTTCACATTCTCTGACCTCCTCTTCCTTCTTCTTCTTCTTCTTTCAGCTTTTCCTGGTTAGGGGTCAACACAGAGGAACTCCGGTCCACTAATGATTGGCAGTAGATTTTTATGGTGCCGAGGTGCCAGCCCAATGCCCAGCCTTCAACGAAGGCACACCCATTCACGCATGTCTTTCGAATGCCACTCGACTGTGGGGAGGACATGTAGATGCCACACAGAAGGTGCTCCAGCCGAGAATCGAACGGGAGAACCTCTTGCTGTGAGGTGACAACGCTACCGCTGCACCACTGCAGCTTTTTGACCTCCTCTTCCTATTGGCTAAAAACATCATGGTGGCACCTCTTCATGTGACTGCATTAATGCTGGCTCTGTTCACTAGAGCAGAAGATGCCCATAGTATCAATCAATACCCCAGCAAGGTGGTGCTGAACAAGCACACTGAACTGGGAAGAGCATCCCAGCAGGTGTTCCATATGATCCCTGTGCAAGAGGTTCAGAAATATTTTGTTTTTGAACCACACCACATGTGAACCCTCCCACACACAGAACCCTCAGAAGCCATGGCCACTTCACAGGTCACAGTATAGAGAAAAATGGAATATTGTGAGTCTAGCATGAGAAATACTGATGGGCAGCAGGGAGAATCAATGGCACCATATAGCTGTGCATTAATGAATGGTGTGCCATAGTGGTACTGGGGTTGAAACACATGCTGAATTAAATTTATGTACAACATACAACCCATGTCCCTGTCTATGGTTGAAACATAGCTACTCCAGAGACCTCAAGGCTGATTAGTAAACCCTCTGCCCTGTAGGAGTTATGGACCTGTGCAGTTGCTGAGACATGGTTTAAAGTGGCAGAGAGTACCCCAGCAGTGTAAGGTTTTAGTGTAACACAGAGGATGATGGCATGCCCTGTCATGCCCACTGGTTGCAACAGCAGTCTCTAACATGTACTGCTCAGCCCTGGCAGTTCCTATGTCATGCATTGTAGTGTGGTCTATTTCTCTGTTCACCAAGATACCTTGCTATATAAATTTGCTGCTTGTCACAAATGATTATGTCATTCTTATGTTTTCAAATTGCTCCTCCATTGTTTTCCATAACTTGCATTTGTAGTGGGTCTTATTAACATAATATTGTTCATTTCCATATTATTATACAGTTATCATATGATGCCAACCCAACCATACAATTTCACCTGCTTCTCTAAATCGTATTGCCAAATGCATTGTGCTATTTGTTTCTGAATCCTGAGGTTCATTTTTCAGAATAAATTAGAAACTTTAGAACAAGAATTATTAACAGTTACTGGACAGCAAAGTGTAATCGGTGTTAAATTACAGGGCCTTAAAAAAACGGCAAGAAGAAGTAATGAATATTAACTTCTCAGTTTTTTCTCAAAGGGAGCTGAACACCTTGAAACTTTTGCCATGTATTCCATTATTTGAAAAAATCTTGGGACACAGAAAAGTCAGAGGTGTAATAAGATTTTCATGCACTCAATTTCAAATAACTATGACATCAGCTTTGCATGACTTGTGCATGAATGCCATATTCTAGAAACACAATGAATTCAAGAATAAGGAACTACAATTTTATGATTCAAGGATTCATGATGAAACTGACTATACTTCACCAAAAAGGAGCTTTCATATTGTTAAGTATATTCAGACATCTCAGTCTAACATTTCAAACATATCTGATTCTCTAGCTGCTGCATTTTCTTCTGGGAAGAAACAAGCTGGAGGTCATTTGCTGACTTTGAAATTTAAAGCAAACTGGGCAAATCTGGAGCGAACAAATTATATTTCTGTTTCTTCTCAGAAAAAAAAGAAATCTCCCCATTTTTCCATGCACTAACAGACTGGTAATAAAAACAAATTGGCCAGGGCCATGCTCAGTTTTTCAAGCAGATATTTCAGAACCAGCAAATATTGAGGCCTACTATATTTATGTAATCTTCATTCTAGGAACTGTTTTAATCTAGAATTTCAAGCAAATATTTCAGAATTGTCATAAATTAAGACCCACTACATTTATTTAATCTTCATTCTAGGCACTGATTTGCTCTTCGACTGAGATTTATATGAAAACTGCATCTGTGAACAAAAAACATGTGTGCTTATCTGTGTGCTCATGCCTCTGTGAGCTTGTGTGTGTGTGTGTGTGTGTGTGTGTGTGTGTGTGTGTGTGTGTGTGTGTGTGTGTGTGTGTGTGTGTGTGTGTGTGTGGTTTTGCATTATGTGGCATATTTATGTATGTGGGTATATGAGTTCCCCAAGCTTTTTACAGAAGGATGAATGTCCCAGTTCATTTATCCACAGTGCATTGTACTGTGTGATCTGTTGGGGCACTTTGTGGGGATTTCTCACTTTTTCTCCAGAGTACTGTCAATGTGAACTTGTATATGCAAGTCAGGGGCATGTGGGAAGACAAATCCCCCATATGGATGGTACTTGGGGACTTCTTCCCTGCAAATAAAGATGTTTTTGTGTGTTTTAGAGTTTTTAAGTTGGACCTTCTGAAACTGGATTTTCATAAAAGCATTGCTTGAAGTATGTTATATTAGTCAAATAAAGGGAAACCTATATGTGTGTGTGTGTGTGTGTGTGTGTGTGTGTGTGTGTGTGTGTGTGTGTGTGTGTGTGTGTGTGTTTCTATTTCATTTTTGTATTTTAACTAATTTGCCTTTCAATTATTAATTATGTGGTGCAATGTTTGTGGCTTTTACAATGGTGTAAGAACTGGCTGTAACTATTTTAAACTGAATATATATTTATCATGTTTAGATGACTCTATCTATGGCAGTCTGAAGTGGCATGGCAGGATGGAAAGACAGGGAGAATAACAGCAGCTCACATACTACTAAACTGTGGTATAAACTTTAAATTCCCTCTCCTGGCAAATACATTTGGTAAGATGGATTTATGATTGTTAGAACAATGCATACTAGCAGATGAAAATCAAGGATATCTATAATAATTTTTGTTAGTTGACGGGCTAGGCTAGTTGGATATATGTCCATTTTTAGGGAGAAGGAGAGAAACGAAACACAAGACACACAGACATAAGCAAAGACAAGAATAAAAAAAAAAATAAACAACTATACATAAAAAAAATTAAATAAACTAATAAAAAAAAAAAACATTAATTACAAAAAAAAAAAAAAAAACAAACTCATCTTCAACAAAAGTTTCAAAGCAACAAAGCAAAAACAAATGGTAATGCAGTTAAGTAAAGCAACAAGGAAGATTAAAAAAAGCTAAAAAAGAAAAAGAAGAGAGAAGAGAAATGAAGGAAAGAAAGAAGAAGGCAAGAAAAGGCCAGAATCATAAGTAGAGAGAAGAAAGAAACAAGACGAGGTGGGTGGAGAGATGGTAGACGAGGTCTGAGCATAAGAGGACAGGGAAAAGGGAAGCAGGGTAGCGTAGTTTTTTCAGGCAAAATGAGGTTAAAGGGGGAGAGAGAGTAGGAGAGGGAAGTTAGCCTGAGTACTACAAGAACAGGCCTGGGTACTACAAGAACAGAGCCAGTGGTTATACTCTGCTACAGTTATGGAAAAAAGAGAGTCACCAGCTAAGTTGTGGGTTAGGTGAGTTAGGGTTAGGGCGCGGGTTAGGTATGTGTGTATAATTCAGAAAAGATTATGCCAGGTGTATCCCAGGGATCAGTGTTAAGCAATTATTTATTTGATTTGTTTCCTTCAGATTTATAAATAATGTCTTATGGCTCAAGAGGTTTGTAAATGTTTTAAACACATGTCAATGATAACATATCAAGAAAATTAAGCTCTCGTATATTGGGCCTTCTTAACTTTCACTATGTATTTATTTCTTATTTTGTATATTTATTTATTGATTGATTGATTTATTGATTGATAATAAAATAAGTGATCTGGATTGAGTACAATTTTCCACTGTGATCTGAGACAATAAGGTAGCAGGCAAGAAATAATATAGAAACAATAAAGGAACGCCTGCATAAATATATTTCTAATGTTACATATTTTTACTCTTCTCTATACTGTCTTGTTTCTCTCATTTCATCCTCTACTTATCTTACTCATCTCTCCCTTTTGTCATTCTGTATTACCACTGTTCTTCTGTCTTCTCACCCAGTCATCCAGAGGTGTGTGCATTAATTATTAATTGCATAGTGACATATTATTTGGCATGCTGGGTACTATCTCTCTCTGTTTCATGCATGGACACTCATAGATACATGTACAAAGTTTTTATTTTCATAAGTGCATATTATATGTATTTTCTTTAACCTGTCTACTAGTATATATGACTTACTATCACATAGTTGATTGCACTTCATGCGAATACAGTGGATTCGACTATGCAATAGTAAACCAGTATATATTACATAGTGGCTATATTGAGTGAAATAGATGATGTTAGAACTCACTGATCCCAACTGGAAGAGCTGAAACTAATAGGTTACATTTACCAGTGGAAATCATTGCCAGCATTGTTTGTATTAGAGCACTGACAGAAATTTCCTTGTTTTTTTGAATTCTCTTTTCTCTTGGTTGTATAACCATGGAGCTGATGAGTTGATATCTTTCTATATATATATATATATATATATATATATATATATATATATATATATATATATATAGATAGATAGATACATAGATATGAATATATAGATATGGATATATAGATATAGACATATAGATATACCCCACATGAGGGATGTAGGGAACCTGTTGTACATTAATCTTGTCATATCTAGGGTTTACCATTGAATATTTCCCTTGGGACACAAAACTCTCAATTTCTTTTCTTCGGAATTCTGAACAAAGCCTAAAATAATTGGGAAACAGTGTCACCAAAATTTCTGACAAATTTAAAAAATTATTCTATTTAATTTAAAAAGTCACTAAAACAGGCCAGGGTCTATATTAGAACATCGAAGTTTCAAAACTTTGAATGTTCTAATATCGACCCCTATTCAACAAAAGTTGAAAATACCGAAGCAACAGAAAAACAAATTTTTTCCTAGGGAAAGAATTCGGTTGTCCATTTCTGTTGCTTCGGTATTTTCAGCATTGTGGTGGAAAGTTAAGGGCCGGGTTCAGGTAAGTGTGCGACTGAGTGTGGGTTAGGTTAGTTAGGGTTAGGGTGCAGGTTAGGTATGTGTGCGATTGTGTAGACGTGAGGGTTAGGGTGGGTTAGGTGAGTTAGGGTTAGGGCGCGGGTTAGGTATGTGTGTGATTGTGTGGACATGAGGTTTAGGGTGAGTTAGGTGAGTTAGGGTTAGGGCGCAGGTCAGGTAAGTGTGAGATTGTGTGGACGTGAGGGTTAGGGTGGGGTAGGTGAGTTAGGGTTAAGGTGAGGTGAGAGTGCGATAGTGATGGACCTTAGGGTTAGGGTTTGGGTTAAGGAAAGTGGATAGTTAGTGGTAGGTGTATAGTTTAGTGTATGGTTAGGTGTAAGAGTTTAGGTGTATGTGTGTGGATTGCTGTTTGTTTGGTGTGCTTGTGTTGTGTGTATGTGTTTTGGAACAGCAATTTTTTTCCCTAGGAAAAAATTTGCTGTTCTGTATGTTTGATATTTTCAGCTTTTGCTGAATAGGGGTCGATATTAGGACATTCGAAGTTTTAAAACTTTGATGTTCTAATATAGACCCAACAGGCCATGCATTCCCTGAACAATAAAAATATGAAACTCTAATGCTGTGAATTACAGACAGACTATAATCCTTTGTACTTTACCAGAAAGCTAAACGTTTTACAAGAGACAGGACAAAGATGTAAGGCACAGCCAGGAAAGTTTTGTAAAATTTGGGACAATTGATCAGCATGGATACCACTGTAAATAGATTTTGCCTAAATGGACCACCCAGCAACTAAAACAAAAGCAAATAAATTATGACTCCAAGTCAAGAATTGACACAAATAATGAGAAAAACAGAAATTAATGAGGTAGAAGAAATAGTTAATAGTAGCATATGTTTAAGATTTAGCAAGAGAAGTGTAATACTGAAAACAGACATAGTATCCAGTAGTATACAAACCCAAATTCTTACATCCACTCTGTGTTTAAGCCTTTGTGGGCAAAAAAGGAATCACTGACGGGAAAAAGGAAGGGAATGAAATGTGAGAAAAAGAAGGAGTAAGAGCTGATGGAAGTCAGAATAGTGGAACAAATGGCAGGAGTGAGCAATAATTGAAGTAAAAAGGAATGGCAGGAGTGGGATCTAATGGAAGTAAGGATAATGCGAAGAATGCCAGGAGTGGGAAATACTGGTGGGAGTAAGGGTATTGTGAGTAATGACAGTAATGGGAGTACTGATGGGAGTTAGGGTAATGTGAGTAATGACAGTAATGGGAGTACTGATGGGAGCTAGGGTAATGTGAGGAGTGGGAGTACTGATGGGAGCTAGGGTAATGTGAGTAATGACAGTAATGGGAGTACTGATGGGAGCTAGGGTAATGTGAGGAATGCCAGGAGTGGGAGTACTGATGGGAGCTAGGGTAATGTGAGTAATGACAGTAATGGGAGTACTGATGGGAGCTAATGCCAGAGTGGGAGTACTGATGGGAGCTAGGGTAATGTGAGTAATGACAGTAATGGGAGTACTGATGGGAGCTAAGGTAATGTGAAGAATGCCAGGAGTGGGAGTACTGATGGGAGTTAGGGTAATGTGAGGAATGCCAGGAATGGAAGTACTGATGGGAGCTAGGGTAATGTGAAGAATGCCAGGAGTAGGAGTACTGATGGGAGCTAGGGTAATGTGAGGAATGCCAGGAATGGGAGTACTCATGGGAGTTAGGGTAATGTGAAGAATGCCAGGAGTGGGAGTACTGATGGGAGCAAGGGTAATGTGAGTAATGACAGTAATGGGAGTACTGATGGGAGTTAGGGTAATGTGAAGAATGCCAGGAGTGGGAGTACTGATGGGAGCTAGGGTAATGTGAGGAATGCCAGGAATGGGAGTACTGATGGGAGCTAGGGTAATGTGAGGAATGCCAGGAATGGGAGTACTGATGGGAGCTAGGGTAATGTGAGGAATGCCAGGAATGGGAGTACTCATGAGAGTTAGGGTAATGTGAAGAATGCCAGGAGTGGGAGTACTGATGGGAGCTAGGGTAATGTGAGGAATGCCAGGAATGGGAGTACTGATGGGAGCTAGGGTAATGTGAGGAATGCCAGGAATGGGAGTACTGATGGGAGCTAGGGTAATGTGAAGAATGCCAGGAGTGGGAGTACTGATGGGAGCTAGGGTAATGTGAGGAATGCCAGGAATGGGAGTACTGATGGGAGTTAGGGTAATGTGAGGAATGCCAGGAATGGGAGTACTCATGGGAGTTAGGGTAATGTGAGGATTGCCAGGAGTGGGAGTCCTAATGGAAGTAAGGGTAATGGCTGCAATGGCAGGAGTAAATAGTGATAGAAGTAATGACAATGGGGGAATTGCACAGGAGTGAGTGCTGACAGAAGTTAGACTGACAAAAGTAAGAGCTGATGGAAGTAAGCATAATGGGAGGCAATGCAGGAATAGGTGTGGATAGAAGTAAGACCAGCAGGAAGAATGACAGGTGGGAATGCTGATGGAAGTAAGGACACTGAGAGGAATGGTAGGACTGAGTGCTGATGGAAGTAAGGATAATGAGAGGAATGGTAGTATTAAGTGCTTATGGAAATAAGGTTAATGGGAGGAATACCACGAGTGAATGATGTCAGTAAAATAATAATGAGAGTAAACAAAATTCATCAACAGAATATGGATGACAGAGGAAGAAACTGCAAGAGACCATTAGGCAGCTATTAAAGAAAGAAAAATGTTGGAGGCAGGGCGACTCATCTGGTGTCATCATAAATACTAATGCAAAGAGAATGTGAGAAGTAGTGACCAACACATTATTGTTAAAGGTTATACATACACTGATATTACAGAAAAAGGAATGTAGGCATACCATATTTGAGAATGACATGTAAAAACGCCATGCTTCCAGTTACTGGATACATGGGAGGTTATACAGTGACAATGTAATTTTAAGGATGAGTCTGAAGGTCTGAAGGAAGTATAGGGAGTCACATGGTCTGAAAATGTTACAATAGTTGCATGGCTAAACAATATTCCTTACACAAGAGCTTATGGGTTGGGGTATTCACAAAATAGGTTACATTGTTGCAGGCAAGTGTTTAACGACCTCAGGTAGCTGATCAATAATGTTGTGTGTGTGTGTGTGTGTGTGTGTGTGTGTGTGTGTGTGTGTGTGTGTGTGTGTGTGTGTGTGTGTGTGTGTGTGTCTGTGTGTGTGTGTGTGTGTGTGTGTGTGTGTGTGTGTGTGTGTGTGTGTGCGTGTGTGTGTGTATGTGTGCGTGTGTGTGTGCGAGACATGTATGAGCAAAATTACATGAGAACATACTGCTTTTTTGTAGATTTCATCAAACATCTATTTGGTACATGCAGACACACACACCAGAACATGCAAAGTAGAAAATAAAAGATTACTTAGTATAACCCAGAAAGACTGTTATACAGTTAGCTTTTTATTTACTAAACTAATGAAAAGTAAGGTGGACCCAGACTTTGACACTAGAGGCTTTCAGGGAGAACTACTGAATAAACCCTTTAAAACTAGATGAGGTCTCTATTATTCATTATGCTTTTTGCAACTGTAATTGCTTTACAGAGACAATAGTGGGATACAAAAGTTTTAACATGTGAAGATTGGGATGGCTACTTCCAAAAAAATGATTAATGTCAAGTAAAGTAGGTAAATGAGGCCTGATTAACAAAGTATTTGTTAAGGAACATAGTCATGAATGTATGGTTTTCACATCACAGGTTCTACAATAACACAAGTCTTGATATAAGCTGATATCACAATTTATGTCTGTGCTTTGCAGATAATAGTTTGCTGATGTATAAAGTTTCTGCAGCAAAATTTACTGAGATAAAAAAATAGTAAAGGGACTATAATTTGAGACCACATATCTCAAATTGCAGAGCATCTTGTAGTTCAAATTATGTGAAAAGTAGTAGTACAAATTGTAATCATTTTATTCTGAATAAGTTTTTATTTAGAAGACATAAAGCGCTTAATAAATAAATAAAATGGTTTTCTTTCAGGCTCATTTTAATATATTTCTTCCCAAAATTAAGTGTTTTTTCAAGATTCTTTATAAATAACATTTTTAAATTAGTTTTAATGTAGCATTTTACATTTCACAGGATTATATAAAGAAAGAAATATAAATTCTTAATAGTTTTCCATTTACTAAAAACTATAGATGGCTGGTCACCTAATATCAGTTTCAAATCATCATTAAACACCAAGTTCCCATTTCTCTTAATAGAATCAATATTATCTATATACATCACAACTGAAGGGAACAACAGAAGACCCACTAACTGGAACACTAGTCTGTCTGTCTATTGTCTATTAAAGGATCATAATCCCCGTTTTTCACATTTAATATTCAAGACAGGTGTGGACCTAGTTTGTTGATGTCTCAAAACTTCTTCCTTAATATCATGTAATAAACAATTTGGAGACCCCCCTATCCAAAAACAAAGAACACAAAACATGTAATTCTTTTTCAAAGCTGTTATCATTTGTAAGATAGATATACCATCTTCCATTCACAATTCTCCTCTTTTGATATTGGGGGTGGCAACTGGTGAAGTGCAAGTAAGAACTGGAAAACGTCTCTTTGCAGTATATTGTTAAGGTATAGACTTTACCAATGGGATCTTTAGCTAATGTAACATCCAAACAATTAATCTTAAGTCCATCAATGTGAACAGCAAATCTAAGAAATTCAGTGGATGTTGCTCAGTGTGCAATAAATACCTCCCATTGTTCAAAAGACCCTTTCCACAAGATGAGTATATCATCCAAGAATCTGTAATATGCATGAATATAGGAGACAAATTCTGATGTGTATACAATCAAGTCCTGTATCGGATGAAAGCACTAAGTTATTAATGTATTTTATTATATTATATTATATTATATTATATTATATTATATTATATTATATTATATTAAATTATTGTGTAGATCCTTCTGTCATATCATTCATTTTGAACCTTCCGTAGAAAATCAGTACAAAAGTTTAGTTGGAGTTGCACAGCAAGAGAAGGAACAGGAAACTGTGGCAACGACACAGTCAATGTTGTAGAGTGATAGTTCAGTGAGTTCCCATATGAAAGACCAATGGATGACACAGGATGAAACTGAAGAGAATATGGCATAGGAAGATGTTGTGGAACTTTCCATAGAATGCCTGTAGGAAATGGAGAACAAAGAATGTGCCCTCAGTTTAGAAGAAAATGATCTAAGAGAAGAGTTGTTTGAGTTACTAGAGATGGGCACATATATTAAGATCAATGAAAAAATAGACTACAGAAAGTCAATAAAACCCAAAAGTTAGACGTTTGATAAAACAAATGTTCATAGAGATTCATGAGATATAACAGAAGTAAATAGGATATATTACTGTGCTGCTAAATTAATAACAGATAAAGTCTTACCACAAAAACACAGGGCAGTAAGGGAAAGAAAGGGGAGAAATTGAATGCCATCATGGAAGTATCAAATAGAGAAAAATATAAAGCATTTAAGACAAGAGTTGTCTCTGTTAGAAGAGTATAGAAGGGGGAACAGATCAACAAAAATACTCAGAAAGATAGACATGATAAAAGCAATGCTCAGTATCAGAAGAGATCAGGATCTATCATGCACTATCACAAAAATAAACTAAAAATATCAGCACAGACAGAAAAACTTAGAAGATATTCAGGCAAATATAAAAGGAAAAATAAAAAATAAGCAATTTATTGATGACTCAAAATGTTTTATAGAATATTGGGAAACAAGGCAAAATAATTCAAACACTACCAAAAAAAAAGACATAGACACATTTTGAAGAAATACCTATGAAGATCCTATAGAACATAACAACTATGCTAACTGGGTAGAAAAAAGTTAAAAAAAAAAAAAAAAGAATAAGAAGGTCAAATGTACAGGATATGAAATGGAATGAAGTAACTGCCAGAGAGGTTGAAACAAAGTTAAGAAAAGCCCCTAACTGGAAAACCCCAGGCCCAGATGCAGTATCTAATCTCTGGTTAAAAGTATTGACATCTGTACATGAAGATTTAGCCATGAGTAAGAACTATTTATATGCACATTTCAAACAGACACCAGCCTGGTTAACAACAGGAAAAACAACCCTCCTACTTAGAGTGAACGTGTAATCCATAAATGTATAAACTATACACTGGAATTGATGCAGACAGACTTCATAGTCATTTAGATAAAACTCAGTCATGGCAATGGAACAAAGGGGTAACAAAAGAAAGTCATATGGAACAAAGGATCATTTGTTGTTAAATAAAGTTATAGCGGAGAACTGTAAAAAGGGGAAGAATTTAAGTATGGCATGGAGAGACTACAAAAAAAGCATTTGACAGTATCCCGTATTCATAGATAAAAGAGTGCTTAAAAATGTATAAGATACAGCCTACACTGATCAATTCCACTACAGTGACCATGAAACAATGGCAAACCACTTTGGAGTTAAGCCATGATAAAGGAAAGGAAAACTCATGGCTACAATATGATCCCAGAAAACAACAAAGTGTTAAGACTCACCTTCTTTATTGTAGATGATTTAAAGCTGTATAGTTCATCAGATGTGGAACTGAAAGCACAACTGCAAGTGGTCAAAACTTTTTCAGATAATATAAAAATGTCATTTCATCTTGACAAATGTGCAAAAGCAACCTTTAAAGCAGGAAAGCTGCACCACCAAGAAAACATAATTTTGTTACAGGAATGTGATATAAAAAAACTTGAATAAGACGGAGTGTATAAATATTTGGGAAACGATGAAGGATCAACAATAAAAGATGAACAAATGTGAATAAAAATTAGCAAGGAATATTTTAGAAGACTCAAATTAATACTGAAAACAATGTTGACATCTAGGAACAAAGTCCAAGCCATAAACCAATTTGTTCTTCCTGTCCTTACTTACAGATTTGGAGATATTGACTGGTCCCAAAAGGTGTTGGATCGGTTGGACAGGAAAACAAGGATGCTTCATGCTCATCACATGATTTTTAAAAATCAGTGTATACCAAGACTATATATTTCCAGTTATGAAGGCAGTATGGGCTTCCTCAAAATTGATTACATGTAGGTCTGGAATCATGGGACAACAAACATATCTGCTGACCTCACAAGACCCAAACATAGTGAAAGTTTTGAAACATGAGGAGAATAAGTCTAAAATGACTTATCTGCTTACTTTAACAGAAGCATATCAATGTCAGGTGGGAATGGAAATCAAACCAGAAGTAGATAAAAATCAAGCAGCAACTGAATATGCCAAATGCAAAAGAAAGAGTATAATGTGAATGATCAGATGAGAAGGCAAGAAATGTGGAAAATGCATAAATACAATTGCAAGTATAGAAAACTCTTGGAACAACCTCATGTTGATCAGGCTAGAACACAGGAATGGTTAAGGAGATGTGAATTTAAACCAAACAATGGAATGTTAATATTAGGGGATACCAAAATTTCGAACAGCCACAAAAGCGATTTTTTTTCCCATGGAAAAAAATTACGTGCCCGTTGTCAGGAACTTGCCATTTCCTCCACTGTAGTGTGATTTCGGAGTTGGTATATTTGAGTAAGGGGGGTGTAGAGGGCGAAGTCCCCCATTTCATCGTGTCTGTCAGTTTGTTTTGTTTATTGTTGTCCCAGTGATTTTTTCGCTGGGAAAAAATTGCTTTTGTGGCCGTTCGAAATTTTGGTAATCCGGTGTATATGTGTTGACATAAGGATATTCAATGAACAGCCCTGTCGACATGGTAATATAGATCCTATATTGGCAGCCCAAGATAGTGGACTATGTGCACATTGGTTTACAAAGTGCATTGAACATGTGGGAGAAACGGACAAGTGTAAGTTTTGTAAAACAGAACTGGAAACAGTCTCACTTCTTGTTGCTGGTTGTGATATACTAATGGCAGAAGGACTGTATACTGAAAGGCATAATAATGTACAAGACATTACAATACTGAAGTAGCTGAAAAACACTGGAAACATGAGCCATGAAGCATTATAGAAAATGATGAAGCTTATATCTCATGGGATCATCCATTACCAACAGTTCAACAATAGATGCAAAAAACAGATAAAGTAGTCCATGAAAAGAAGACAGAAGTAGCATTGATCACTGAAATTGCTACACCCAGTGACTATAGTGTCTTATAAACAGAGAGAAACAAAGTCATAAAATACCAGGATTTGCAGGCAGAAATGAAGACAATGTGGAAGAAGGATAGCCAGAGAATTCCAATAGTAGTAGGAGCAATGAGTCTTATAAAAATTAATTTACAATCGTACTTAGATATGTTACCGATACATGTAATTCCACATTAATTGCAGAAGGAGACATTACTGGGCACATTGCAGGTACTGTGAAGAGCACTTCTTTCTAACATCAGAAATTGAAACAATATAATAATTTCATGAACTTGAATCATAGTTTGACTTAGGAATGGTTTTCATTCCATCATGGTATTAGAAACCCAAATGAATTGGGGAAATTAAAAAGAAAGGCTATCACACCATAAGAGCTCACAAGTCAGCCGCTCTTCAAATAGATGTGAGCGATCTCACTGCCATGGCGACATTTTACTGCAGTTTAATATAGGTTCATAGGTTCATAGGTTTATACTAGGCTATCTGCCCTAAGGCATTTATAAGCCTAGCCCAAATTTTTGTGGCTTACGCCACCCCTTATATGAATGTTTTGAAGGAGACATAAAATACCAAAAAGCTAACAGATGTATGATACTTTCAGGCGTGAGCCTCTAGTTTAACCCATAAGACCCATCATAGGATCATAGGCACATAGGAACAGAGGAGCACTCATAGGAAAATGATTTCGGAAATCATAAGATGCAAGCAATCAGCATCTTCAATTGGACACACTTAAAATGTGTTGCCACCCTTTACTAACACTTAATAGTACTTAGCTCCAAAATCAAGCAGGGGTATACCTGCCAGCCCTGGTGTAAATTTGTGTCTACAAATCATGAAGACTAGCCTTAAAGGCAGGCTAGTACTTTTGACCTGTAATAGTAACTTATTCAACAGGGTGGGGATGCACTGAGTTAGGACTCTATCCCTCTATTGAGTCATTGTTCATTTGATGGAGTAAATTTAGACCCTAGTACAGGTGTTTGTAGTGCTTCTAGTTTTGCAGATAAATAGAAAGACAAATAAGACTGAGTCTTTCATGGTTTGAAAAGCAAGACACAGGTCACATTGGAATAGCCAGTAAGTTACTGAGTATAAGAAGTGTTGTGTTAATCTATCTGGCTAGTTTAAGGATTTTAGACATTTATTTTATTTTAGTTCTTTCTTTCTTTCTTTCTTTATTTATTTATTTATTTATTTATTCACTGTGGCCTTTCTAGTAGAGCAATATGCTTGGATTTGTACGTATTAACAGGGTCATTTTATTCAATGATGGGTCTGATAAGGGAAGAGTACAGTGGTAAGATGACTTATTTGACTCTTGAAAATATTCTCTTGGAAATCAATTGGGTGATAAAAGGAGTTCCTGAATACAGAAGAAACATGATGCTTGAATGGGAGACAGAGTTTTTCACATAAGTACACCAGAGTGTTATGATCATATCTGTCTGAAAAGGAGTAACACGTATAACATATAAGGCTAGAGTAGTTCTTTTGCTGAACACTACTATGCTGAACTTTTTGTGTTTAACTTGAGGTTGTTTTCAGTATACCAACTAACTGCATATTCTAGCCATTATTGGGGCAGTGATGGCTTTAGACAGTGTGATGGACTGTGAATACAAAGCTATTATTATTAAACTCGGTCTCCTGTTATGTAACTAGAGAATGTAAAACTTTGTTGTTTGTCTTAGCGATTTTTCAATTTTAAGTCAACTGGTTTGGTAACATTTGTAGGTTTCCGAGCCATTCATTATTTGAGGTGAATGAGATGTACCTCAGAGTTTGATTAATCAAAGGTTAAAAACAGTAATATTTGTAAAGGTATTGCTGTCACCTTGCACAGGTAAATGAAGATATCTCCATTTGTAAGTTATCATAAACAGTCTGTGCCATAGGGAGTATATGTACAACATTAATTTGATCTTAGTAGAGACACACACGCTAATCTCCAGGTAGAAGCAGGGGCACTGTGCCAATGGAATAATGAGGCAAATGAGGAGTTTTTTAGTTCCAACATTGAGGGTTCCCCGGGAATAACTTGGTTTTATTTGAATTCACTTTCCTGTCTGATAAATTAAAATTATTATAAGGTGAAAAAAGACAGAACAGTTTTGGAATGGTACTTGAAAACTAGGCAGTGGCTGGTATCCCATAGTACTGAAAATGAATGTGAAATGTTGGAGACAGCAGCACTGATACATGTGTTCATTGGTATAGACAATTGCTGTCATAAAGATCTAGGGAAAACCACAGAACGGACCACTGATAATGCCAGCTTACATTGTCAAATGTCTTTTCAACGTCTATGTAAAATATACCTGCAGGTTTTGGTGATTGCTTAATAGCCAGAAAGAGTGCAAATAAAGCATGTAACTGGTCAATTCATTGCTGATTTTGTACAAATTCAGCTTGATATTTTCCTGCAAGATTGATAACAGTTGTTGCAGACAGACTGTCAAAATGTTTGCATACACCTAGTGTTCAGAATTAATAAAAGCAATTGTGCAATGGCTACTAGTGATCTGTATAACTTTGCTATGTTTGGGGAGGGCAGAAATATGTTTCAGATTATAGACAGAGTATCTCTTGAGCTTGGAATATGATTAAATGAGGAAATAATTACTTGTCATCCAGTTTAAGTCCACTTTTATTCTATAGAACAAACAAAAATGCACCAGTCTTGCACTAACGAACTTGCATTTATTTATAGAATAAAATAAAAAAAAACAAAAAATGTAAGTGCTTTCACGATAATTCCTATTGCTTCATCAGAGAACTAAACAACTAAAAGTTACAGTTCATGTAGCATTTCAAACTTGTCAGCTGATACGAACAAACCAATAACAAAAGATCCAAATCTTAAAGATCCACAACAACAATAAAAAACATATAAGAAAATTCATTGGAAATGTCATCAAAAAATCTTTGTGTATAAAAGAATATAACCATTAAAAAGTCTTCATGGATGTATATATAATAAAAAGTATATCAAAAAAGTGTGATAAAAAAGTATGGACTACATAAAGTAAGAGACTTCTAAAAATATAAAAATGTAAGAAGTTAGAAACTTGTAAAATGTATATTGAATATATTTAGATTAAAAATGCTTGAGTCGACGTGACTTTAAAAAAGGCTTCAGGGATGTAGTCCCGTTCAACCCTGGAGGTCTTTCAGCATTGAGTACAAGTATCCATTTCTGCTCTGCACTCTCAGTATAGTTTTCAATGTCACCTCCTCTGATGTTGGCATGTATAACCTGAATAGCTAAAAATCTAAAAGTATGTGTATGATCCATCCGTTTAACATGGTTCGCCAGGGCATTAGTCTCTTTTTGATTAATGATGTCCCTCCTCTGCTCAAGGATCCTGTCCTTCAGCATCCTGTTTGTTTTGCCTACGTAGTATGCATGGCATACTTGGCAGAATGAAAAATAAACCACATTAGTTGTGCGGCAATCAACATAGCTAGGGCATCTGATTGTAAAATGCCGTGTTGGGTGTACATATACTGTGCTGGTGTGGATATACTGACATGCTGTGCAGCGTCTACAAGGAAAAGTGCCAGTGCGCATGGAAGGGGTAGGTCTCGTTACAGTCATTTTGTTACAAAGATGTTGTTTCAGAGATTGGTTATTCCTAAAAGAGAACATAGGTGCATTCCCAACTTTGTCTATGAGTCCTGGTACTTCCTGTAATATCCTCCAATGTCTTTTAATAATAGATGTGAATTCATTAACATCGCTAGAGTACTGGAGAACAAATATAAAATCGTCTTTGGTGGGAGCAGATTCATTAAACTGTACTGTGTTACTAAAATATGGTCTACACCTATTGTCCCTCTGTAGCCATGCTTCATCAATGGTAGCATCAATTTCTGTCAAGGAGTAGCCCCTTGCTAAAAACTCTTGTTTGACAGCATAAAGGGCCTCCTTTGCTGCTCCATCATCATTATGGAGCCTAAGCACCCTATATATCTGTCCCTTCAACACATTTCTCGGAACATGTCTGGGGTGCATACTCTTTTTATGTAACAATGCATTCTTCCTAGTGGGTTTTCTAAAAATACTGCTCTGTACATCGTTTAGGTCTGATTTCTTAATTAATACATCTAAAAATGAACTTCAGTTGAACTTCAGTTGTTGAACAGGTGTAGGTAAACTTTAAGAAGTCAGTAGTGGTGTGCATATAACTAACAAAGCTTTCAAATTCATGTATGCCACCTTTCCACAGCAAAAACATATCATCCACAAAACGAACATACCACAAGATGTTGTCAAAGAATGCATTGTTAGTTGACAATAAAAAAAACATTGCTCCCATGTAACCAAAGCTAGAAACAGAAATAATTACTAGGTTTCAAATGTAAAAGCGTTAAATGTTTTATGACTTCCAGTTCTTGGCTAACATCTGAGAGATATGTATTTTTCTATTTGGATAATAGCCAATAAGTAAGGGTGGCTGGTGGCATCTGGTACTACCTTATAGTCTGGGCAGAAGGGGGCATAGCTAGTAAACCTGTACCAGCCTTTCCAAGGTGTATGTGTGTGTGTGTGTGTGTGTGTGTGTGTGTGTGTGTGTGTGTGTGTGTGTGTGTGTGTGTGTGTGTGTGTGTGTGTGTGTGTGTATGTTTGTATTTCAATCAAATCTCAAAGTGTCTGCGTGTCAGCTACTTGGGCAGGGACATGAAGCAATGGTTGGACAGAGTGGGTGCTGGAGGTCTTAGCTTGACCACTTGGTGTACTATGTGCCAGTGGGTAGTCTTATTTGGGATCTTGAGAAAGAGGGTTTAACCAGCCCCAAACTGACTGTGATCTCTGTGTGCTCTTAAGGGAAATTGTACTTTACTGTGTGTGTACTTGTCATCCTCCCAATGTTTACTTCCCTCACTGGTGCTAGTGGTGAAGATTGAGGCTCCTTGATTACTGATCCAGTGCAGGGGCATCACAGTGGGCTTGACAGCCCACTAAACTGAAAATAAAAACAAATTCCCATCACAAATGTAAAAATGCAAATAAAAACAAACACAACAAATGGGACAGAATTGATCAATTTAACACTAATGTTTCATTAGCTGTTTCCATGTTTTAAGTTCGTGTTGTGTTCTTTTAATTTTCGCAGCTAGCTAGTTGAAATGATTATCTGAACTCCAATGATATTCAATACCTATGTTTTTCATAAAAGTTAAGTAGTCTACAATTAATCTGTCAGGTAATTTGAAGGGGCCCTGCAGAGGTTTCAGTTAAAAATGGGCCTATTCTACCACTATAGACTGAGATGGAGATATTGCAGCTTGAGATAGAATACCATTTAAAATGTAATCATGGTGATTCTTTCCAGTCCTCCCTTTATTCCAATGAGATTGAAGTTGTTCACCTCTATTTTTCAGATCATCAGCATTCTGTAACAGCAGTGTTTCTTCAGTGTTGGCATAAATTTGTTACCTTTGTGTAGAGCTGCTCACCTCACATTGGCAGGTGCCCTGTACAGAAACAAACACCTAGAAATCAAATTTTCCCTATAGAACTGCACATAAAACTGAACCTTGTAAAGCAGTAAGTACAGAGCAAATAGCTTGCATGCCATCAAGCTTAGAGCAGCTTGTTCATGCCTCGAGAGGCAATATCATTACATTTAGTGGAATTTAGTATTTTACAGCCAATAAAGTTAGCAGAAGTTACTATTTTAGCCTTGTCTGTCCCATTAGACCAACAATATTAGCCTTTTCCATTAAAGCATCCTCAACAGCCTTCTGTAAACCCTCTGTACCCCACCTCATTGTGTCTCACCAATTAAAGGACTAGACCACAGTATTTCTAGCCAGCTTGGTGGACATGGGTATCTTGAGACAACGTAGCAATTCTCTCAATGTTTTCTGACAACTATTTAATCCCAAAAGTAACAGATACAGTATGTGAGAAGTGTATTTACACAATGTCACCGGAGCCTAACCTGTTGCATACAAGCACACTTCAGGTTGTCAAACCCATGCACAAAACATCCACTACGCATAGCACGCAACACAAATATAGACCAGCATATGCTGAGGCACTTCAATAAAATCTTCCTAAACAACAACTATCTCCTAGACTATCTGTTGGCAAACCTATTCCTCAGCAAAGCCAAAAGCACCTAGCAAAACAGCTCTTGACACCAAATATAGAGCGACAGTCGATGGAGCCAAAATCTAAGCTGTTAAGCAAGAAAACACATTTCCCAGGAATCTAGCCATAGGGGACTCTTTTGTAAGAAAGTGATGCCCATCTAACCAGGTTGAACAAGAAGAAGAGCAAAGAACGTATCTGAAGCCAGGATCTACCAAGTTACACATGGAGTCAAGACATTATGCCACAAGTAGTAGTATGATTCCATCAAAGTCCGTGTAGGTGTAAATGACCTGAGATGAACCGCCCTGGACTATATGAAGAGACATTATGGAGCTCTCAGACTATGTGTCTCAGACTGGTATGTGCCTAACATTTACCATCATATTACCTTCAACGAGAATGATGCAACATTAATTAATTAATTAATTAATTAAGTAATTAATTAATTTATTTATTTATTGGCATTTGATTACCAGGAAAGTCTGACTGGGTAGAAGCCCATTTTCAGCTAAGGCCTGGGGAGAAAAGTTCCAAATTATTACAAAACATTTTAAGACTAATAATTTTACAATCTTCAAATATATGAACAAAAGATTATTGATTTTAACAACTGTCTGAGTTTCTGGTTTCAGTCTAACGGGATCCAGTATTTGTCATCATGGGAGGACATGGTTAACAGTCCACGTTGCTTTGCCAGGGATGGTCTGCACCTGTTCCCTCTTAGCTTTCAAATACTTTATTCACCCCATAGTGTCATTTCTAGGCAATGCCAAACTGACAAACCTACCGAGACAGCATAATCAACTCAGCTAAACCTGAGGGTGTTATTACTCAATGCCAGGAGCCTAAACAAAAATACTATGCTCCCTCCAAGTCCTCTTCACTCTCAAGAATATAGACATCTGCACACTTACCAAGACATGGTTTAAAGCTGCAGAGAGTACTGCAACAGCGTAGGCTTTCAGTGCCTTCCATGCTTTTAAACCAGTAGCAGCAGTGCAGACAAGATTTAAAGGTGGAGGTCTCGATACATACCAATAGCAAGCATACCTCTAGGTTGATTAAATAGGATGACACTCTGAAGTTTGCTCTGTGTGCAGATCACCACAGATAAAATCCTGTGCCATATCATTGCTTGCTGTAGGTCACCCTCCAAGCCCAAGAAGCTCACAATGCATACTTAGACCAACTGGAGAGTGGAGACACTTGCCATCCAACCGAACACCTTACTTATGGAGGACTTTAATTATCCTTCTATAGACTGGGAATCTTTCACTGTCTCAAATCCACAGACACAGAGATTCCCTGACTTCATAAATACAAACACCCTTAACTAGTTCATGCATATGCTGACTAGAGACTTCAACATAATGGACCTCGTACTCACAATATGGGAGAATGCTGCACCCCCCCCCCCACAATGTCATTTCCTCCCTGATAATATGTAATGATAAACCTGTTTGCTCCAAAGTAAACATCAGCTCAGTAACCCCAGTAAACCCAGTAAAAGTGAGGAAATATTTCAAGACAAACTACCTTTTATTAAGCAGTAGTTTGTCAAATTTCAATGCCACTTCGGAATTCGGAGAACACTGCAGCCTATGCAGAATTGTTCACAGAAACTACATACAATCATGTCAGTGGCTGTATAGAGGCTGTTGTAGCAACAAAAAGTAAGTTCATAACTAAATCCAAAACTATTACTGTGGTGGCATCCCAAATTAAATAGTATATACAACAAAAGGAAAAAAAACATGACAAAAATCAGGAAGTGTAACTCCCATAAATTTAAGAATTCTCTCATCAAACTATTCTGGAAACTAAGAGTTAATTAGGTCAAACAAAGCCAACTTCAAGGTGAATATAGCCCCCCAAGAAAAAAGACAGCTAGAAGGCCTTCTTTAGCTATGTCAGACACTTCAAGGGCAGCACACAATGTGCTGAAGTGATGGTCAATGTTGCCACATTCTCTGAGCCTCTTGATATAGTGAATCTGTTAGCTGACAACTTCAGTTCCAGCTTTACCCCCTTCTCACCCCCAGCCACCCCCCAAGAAATACCCTCAAACCTAACCTCCTCCAACTATAACTGTGAGAGCATGTACTGACTGAGCTTGATAAAACCAAGAACACAGCATCAATGGGCCCCAAAAACATCCCAGGATGCCTCCTAAATAATTTATGATATGACTTATCAGGACCACTAGAGTCACTATTTAATAACAGTGTCAAAACAGGCTTTGTGCCATGAAAATGGACTGCAACAACCACTCCCATTCATAAGGGAGGACTATCTATAGAGCCCAGAAGCTACAAACCCATTAGTCTGACTAGTAGTATTTACAAAGCCATGGAAAGAATTATCATGGAAATCATCAGCAATGATATAGCAGACCACCAGACCATGGATCCTTTCCAGTTCTGCTTTGGCAAAGGAAGATCATGCCTACTGAATCCAGGGTACTTCTTTGAAAAGGTCACCAAGACAATCGATGAGGGTAAAGTGCTACATATCTTGATTTGGCTAATGCATGTGATACAGTACCCCACTTGTGCATTATTAACAAACTTATGGAACTAAGCATAAACCCCTTTATAACACACTAGACAGCCAGCTACCTCACATATAGAACCCAGGAGATTAGGATCAGCAAGGCCACCTCCACAAAGAGGCTAGTAAACACTGGTCCCTCAAGGCTCTATGCTGGGTCCTCTGCTCTTTGGCATCTACTTCTTAGAGGTAAAAGCAATGTCAAAGGCCTCTGCCTAACTATATCTACTCGTCATCTGCACTGCAGATTGGGTGCAATCATACAATCCTCCTCAAGATGAAAACATCCTACAGGAAGATCTAACACAAACAAATGGCTGGTGTCAAAGTCATGGCTTAAACCTCAATGCCAAGAAATGCACAATAATATATTTTGGAAAGCTGGCCACCCTGATAAACTACATTGTCAATAAAACACCCCTAACAGTTTACTCACTAGTCAGAGATCTGGTAGCTCTTGTAGATAGTAATGTAGCCTTTGACCAACATATGTCCAAGGTAGTAAAAAACACCTTCTATGTTGCCCAACTTATAAGTGAAGGCATGGTATCTAGGTCCAGGGAAGTCATCATACCACTGTACTTGGACCACGTCAGACCCATCATTGAGTATACTCTTTGGTATGTACCTAACCAGACACATGCAGCAATTGGTATGTCCACAAGTTTCCTCACAAAAAGAATATAGGGAGTAAACACAATGTACTATGTAGATTGCTTCAAAGCCCTATCTCTGTACTTGTCTCATACAGATTACTGAGAGGCGACAAATGCCTGGCATACAAGATATCCTTAGGCCCTGCTATGATGAACCTTTTGGATATCTGCAAAACAAACAGCATCAGAAGTACTAGATCCAAAAACCTAAATTTTACTTGTAATGTAAATAGGGCATGTTGGAAAGACAGATACGTATCTTATAGAATTCACGCTCTTTGTGCAATAGTCTCCCCATCCATGTGGAGCCAAGTTCCTCCCAAACTCTATTTAAGTGTAACTTGGACTAGTGGACAGGAAATTGGAAATTCATCCCTGGTCTCGCAACTATGTCTCTGATGGATAGAGAGAGTCTGCAAATCCTAACAAAACCAAAAATAACCCCTATATAAATGTCTAAAATGTAAAACCTTTGGATCACATTTAGGTCACATGGCTAGGCTTATAAAGGCCATAGTGGTTGTTAGCACATTAAACTATAAGCACATTTATTGTTCTATGATGGTCTTGTACAGAAACGTGTGTGATCTGAAGCTGTGATACTTGAAGCAGAAGGTTCAAGATCCAAAAGGCTGTATAAAGACTGTCTTGATTTTCAAATCATCTGTCTCGTCCTTACTCAGCATAGTATTTTTTAATATTAAACATATCTATCAAAACCTGTGAAACCAGTTTGGTGAAACTGACCAGTTTACAGCAGTGCCACATGTGGGGACTGCATCCTAGACAGCCCTAGAAAATAATGCCTCTGTCACTACGGTAATGTTCCCAAAGCCTAACAATGCAAATATAAAAGTGAATGATCAGCCAGGAACAAAATTCAAGGACTAGGGATTTGATAAGCTAGCAGGATAAAAAAGAAAAATGACAATTTGATTGTCGAGGTACAAATATGTCAGTTATAGTACTATTGTTTTGGCAGCTAGCTCCAGTCCCACATTATGTCAATGCATATTGTTTCCATGTCTTATTTAATAGACTACTATAATGATCTTTATTCAAGAATATAACATGGAATTAAGAACTGGTAGCTGCACTGAGCAGATACATTATATAATCCTAATTTGACAGCTGCGAAAGGAAAGGGTGCTGAAAAAAACAATTTCCATTTTACTTACATCACAAGTCTAGGTATTAAAAGAACAAACTGAAATATGCAATGCCTTAACAGACACTGCCATAAATGTTTAATCATTATGCTCACAAACCAAAAAGGTGGAAAATCTCAGTATCATAAATCCAAACATGCAGTAAAAAAAGTAAGCTATGAAACAGAAGAATGGGAAAATAACATTTCTTACACTGTGGATTTAATTATATAAAGCAGTTAACTACAATGCACCATATTTTTCCAAGCTGTGTTACTATGTTTTAGAAAAATCTAATGTACAGCAATTTTTGCATCAATCTTAAATCTCAGTTCTATAAACCTAAACACAGAATACAACAGAGCTATTCTTAGGAGCTTAAGTTTCAGAGTAACTCTAGATTATACAAAGATAAATACTCAATACTTAATTAAACCTGTGACTGAAAATATGGTAACAGTAAACAAACTATCAATGAATTTAATATTAAAACAAAACAAAAAAAAATGTTGCATAAGTTCCAAGTTGCATCATCACTAAATACATTTACTGTGTGCAATTATTGTGAAACAGTCTATGTAGGAATTTATACTGCCCTGTAATTCATCATTAGCAGCAAACTCCACCTTTCACAGTAATTAACCAAGGGTTGATAGTTTTCCTACAAATGCCTTGTACAGGAAAATAAAGGCTCTATTGTCAAACAAAAGAAAAAGACATTAATATGGCATTTTGCCTATTTGTCTAGTACATCACACACTACATGCAATGTTATTATAATGAGGTCAGAGAAATACTGTTTTCATTTATGTTTTTATTTTTGGGGAGCTGTGCAATTTTAGATGTATGACCATAATTTTTAAAAAGGAGTGTGACAATTTATGAAATCTGCAGGCATGGCTGTGGTGGCATTTAAAGATAGGTGATGAAAGCTTCACTGATGGATTTATTTGAAATACAGATAAAGAAGTACCTAATGGACAACTAAGAATAATATAAGAATAATATATCCAAAGTAGATGAGTATGAAAAGTGACAGTCGGGTCATCTGAAAAGAAGTGTATGCATTTGCTGGAGATGAGGGGATGTCACTGGTAAACTCCCACCTGAGTACTCCTAACAGCTGGATTACATCAGGGATAAAAATGTGGTATCACTTCCCTCCATCTGTAGACAGCATAGCTCATTTTATTATGTCATACCATAACTCTCAACGAATCGGGCAGAAATCTAGAAATAATCTGGGACCATCAGGGACATTTTTAAAATATAAACACTATTAACCTGAGTCATTGATAGAATAAGAGAATGTGAATTAAAAGACATTTTCTGAAGTAAAAGAAGCCAATAACACTAATTATTGCCATTATTTATTAAATGTAATTCACCACCTTTTCTCCAAAACTCATTGGTTTTAGGAGGTGTAAGAAGGACAGAGCTAAAATCTGAGTCAAAATCAGAGACATCCCTAAAAATCAGGGACAGCTGAGACTTATGTGTCAGACAACTTTTGAGGAACCTTCACAAATACTTTTAATAATTTTATAGCGCATGGTTCAAATTTAAATGTCATCAGGAATGATGCTTCTATATTATGTGCAGTTGTGAGTCCCTTTAAAAAAACAATAGAAAAAGACTTCTCTGTAACGTGGGCATTAGTACACATCATTCCTGTATTTTTAAGACTACTGTTCTGACAGAGTAATCTGAGCTTTTCTCAAATAGTATGCCTTAAAATATAAAGTTATTTTGTTTTCAGAAAAATGGTTCCACAACGACTCTGACTATGCATTCTTAAATGAAAGTATGGAAGAAAAATGTGCAGTTCCATAATTGCAGTTTAACAGGCTGTTTTATACAGATTATGTTATGCAATGGACTCCAGCAAATTATAGGTAGTATTAATTACACAGGCATAGCAAATGATTTTTCATTTTGAAGGAAAACTCAGCCTGATATGTAGTTAACCCTATCCTTGAGTCATGTTCAATTCCTATAATATTACCAAGGGGGTCAAAATGTATGTGGTCAAGAATCAAAGGGTCATGTGTCACTGACAGAAAGTTGGCAATTGAGAAACTGCTGTTTATCTACAGGGTGAGGATGTAAAGTGTCAGTAAAGACACTTGGTTTTGTTCTTTTTATTTTATATTTTCTAACTGCACATTTTCTAACTTTTTGTGTGCAGCCATTACAAACATGAGCTTTGTAGTTGCAAGGTTAATGACCAAACCTTATCCCCAAGATGTAAATTTAGTTCAAAGAAAACCTTCTGTGCCCACATTCTTCCTTTTAAAGAAGCATTAATGCCCTAAGCCTGCACGGTTTAGCTTACTCATATTTCCTTTTATTGTTTTATTGTTAGTCACCACCCACATTTTTACATTTTGAATCTGTCTTGCTAGGTCAATAAAGTGCTACAAAGTACATATCAACAATTAAGTGAAACTCTTTCCCCAAACAGTGGCTTTTTGAGAACTCTATCTGTGAATAACAGGGATGAGTTGTACTGTGCCACTATATAAATAAACTGGCAACTGCTTTCATTTCTGGCCAGTGGAATATCCCTTTTATCATGTAATTATAGTAAATTAATGTCAGCATGAACTGTTTAGCTTTCATCTGCTTTTCTGGTTCTTTGACTCGACAACTGTCAGTTATAGATGAATGAGAAAAGCTGCTAGACTTTATGGCAACTTTTAATACCTGAGTAAGAGTGTGGGAGGGTATGAAAATGACATCTCTGAAAACCCTTCTGTTTATTCGATTTGTATTCCAAGAAGATTTAAATATAGTTTGATAAGATTTTTATCAGCTCACAGCACAAATCTTAGTTACTTTCAGAGGAATTTTAAGAAGCCGGTGAGTCATAGCATAGTTACTATATCTAAATGGAGAGAAAAAAAAAGTTATTATGTCTATACTGTGTCATGTTACAGTACATAAAATGGCATTCTAGGAAATAGAATGAGAGACTAATATATGAAGTCATGTCTATAGAAACAAAGACATGAAAGGAAACATAAAGATATGATCAACTAGTATAACACAGAATAAACAGATATGATAAATATTCATTCATAGTAGTTTTCCTTTAAGAAGTTTTAATGTTGTTGGAATAAACTAGAGTCTGCTATAGTTGTTTTTTTAGGTAAGCAATTTACAGCACAGCTTACCTTTAAAATTGAGAATAGGCTGAATGAGGCATCAGTTTCTATATAAACATTAAAGATCTTAGGCAAGAATAAGATCAGTCTGGCCTTTTAACAGATAGCTAGACTGCCCTTTTCAGGGGTGACATGGACAACATTACTGTTACCCTGGACAACACTGAATACCTATAAACAAACTAACTGTATCTGCAGTTGGTGAAATTGTATGTGCTGGGTAGTGCTTAAAAACTCTGTTATTCTGCACTGTGTTCCATGTAGAGCACCTTCTGTGGCAAAGTAATCTGTAGTAGTGTACACACAGCACAAAAATAATGTAGTATATAGAGTGCGGTGATTACTTTCTAATATCCAGAAAAAGACAAATCAGTTAAGCCTTACAGTGGTGTGAGATCCAATCTTAACAATTGTTAAGCATCCCCTTAAGAGCTGTTAAGATCGGGTGTTACACAAATGACAGTGCGGGCAGCAAAACAAGTGGCAGAACTCGAAAAACTGGTTTGTTTCTCCCTGCTGTGCTGCCAGTCTGTCTATCTCTAACATTTTTAAAAAATATATACATGACATGTACTGCTGTCTGTTTGACAGTGATTGCCAAGTGCTTTACCAGGTATGAAAGCCAGAAAAACACTTTGCTTTTCTTTCCAATTTTGCTCTAATTAGTAGTACATGTAAAAATAAATATCCATGCACTACAAAAAATTATAAAGGGGTCAGTGATTTTAACTCCACATTATGTGTTCTCAACATGGATGTCAAGATTCACCTCCCAAGTTTTAGTTGCAATGTACATTTCTTGGCATCCATGTGTCCAACACATAATAAAGCGGTTACAATCACACACCCACTCAGAATCCTATTATCCATGAAAACAGTATATGTAACATACAGATGTTTTACTGTCAGTTTAGACACTGCTTGCAATTCTCTTGTTATGCATAATGAAATTCAATAATGCATAATCCTTTGCTGCATCCAGTTAAATTATAGGAATAATGCATTTTATTTTTATATCAAAAGTTACTGCTTTTGACTTTAGTCTGACATAGTAACTAGTCATACTTGCTTTTACAAACCACACTACCAGCTGCAATTGTTAAATTACCTGAATATCAGTGGCAAATGGATTTCTCGTTCTTGTACACTGCTGGATTAAATAAATATGTTTATTTTACTATAGCTAAAAATTGTTTATTTTACTATAGCTAAAAATTGTGGAAATTTTAGGAGCAATACTTGTTTAAAGTAAAGGAATAACTTTCATAGTCTTCCTGTTGCATATTTGACAGTGAGATATATCAAGGAAAAGCAAATTAAAATGAAGAACCTTTCTTTCTATGTAATAATACAAGTTTTGTTTGTCTTCCAATAGCACTATAATGGTTGGTTCTTGCTCACGTTTTGTTACATTCAGTCATATTGGTCCAAAAACTGATGAAAAGATGCTTTCCTTTTCAGATTAATTATCTTGGTCTATAGTATTCCTTACAGCAATTTTTATTTTAATTGTGTATTGTAGAGTGATCCTCTACTAAAACCTAACCTTAGCCATAGACCTCTATAACCAGGGAAGCTGATTTTCAGTTTTCAAAAAAATTAAATTCTGTTTTCATAAATGAAAATTGGGAATTATACCCATGATATTTAAATGCAATTTCCAGTCATTACAGTGATTTCATTACAACTTTCATCAGCATCAATGTATTTTGAGAATTAAAACAAATTCTATGCACAGAACAACCGATAATACAAGCCGGCAATGTAATAAATAATACATATGAGCAATACATTTGTAGTGAACTGTTTCTTAGGTCTTCATTGCCAGATTATGTGAAAATGCTATGATTTTTCAATTAGACAATCAAAAACTGTGATTTACCAGTATTTTTCCTGGAAAAAATAAAAATCAGTGTCCCTATCTGACTTGTTTGTAGACATTTTGGAAGCATGAATTAAGTTTCACTTTAATGTTTTAATTGCCTGAGCTACTGTTATTTTGCTCTACCAGTATCTTTCCTGTCCACCACAAATTATGCCTACCAATATGCAATTACTATTTATCAAATATTTTTGTCTCTTACAAACTTAAATGCATCCTGTGTGATGAGAACCACTATTTTTATTCATTAATGACTTATTAACATTAGTCCATCCAAGGACATTCACACCATAGCCTATAGTTATGAGCATTCATTGGTAATTCACTTAACAAAAATTAATAGAATACATTCATAACTGCAAATCAAGCATGTGGTCCTTAAGCCCTAATAATAGTCTTAGCATGACAGCTAATCTTGGTTCATTCATTCTCTTATTATCTATTTAATTCAGTTCAGTGTTATGGAATGTCACATACAGTCCTGATATTAAATGGCAGGAAGTAGAGAAACTTTTCCCAGACAAGGTGCCAGCACCACACACACACACACACACACACACACACACACACACACACACACACACACACACTAACACATATTAATATATACACAACATTCATGCGCATACACAGACCAGCATACAGCACACACATCTTTGGGCAATTTGAGGTGTGTCAGGAAACAACATCATGCAGCAAAACCCATAAAGAGACAGGGAGAATGTGCAGACTTTGTACAGAAGGCACCCAGCTGAGAATTTACAGAATGACCTGGCTGAGCAACACTCATATCTCTGAGCCAGTCACAAATCCCATGCAAATTAAGATGTTATGATCATACCAATTACAAATTCCCTTAGACCAGCCTCCTTTCTACCACCAATCAGCATCCCACAGCATATCCTAATATTTAGGCTAGCAGATGCATTGCTCTGAAAGGTTCTGGAGAGCTAAGGAAGCTCATTGTATCTGTGCAAATGCATTCATCTCATGCTTATTTGAATATTTTTTTTCTCTTCTGGAATAAAACTTTGCATGGATTAAGGAGAGACAAACCTGTGGAAATTATTTTTAAAAAGTTCTGCATTCCTTTCATACTGTGTTTGGATAAATTATTCATTCTTAACTTAGTTTTATGCCTGGTGCATATGTTTCTCTCTGAAATAACATAGGAGCATACAAAGTAAGCAATCACAGGCACGTTAAGATGCCTAGCCATATACATTGTTAAGCAGGCAAAAGTTCTCCTTTTCAAGTTCACCTCCCAATTTGATCAGGGCGGTACATAATAACCTTGGTATAAATTTGTGTCTACCTATCCATTTATCAAGACTACCCTTAAAGGTAGTCAAGATAGCACTTTATTTGACCTGAAGTGCTAACTTATTTTTTAAGTTGAGTACATTGAGTTAGGAACCTATTCCTGCATTGTGTCTCGTTTATTTGCTAGTATAAATTTAGGTCCTTACTATGGCTGCTTGTAGAGTCTCTGGTTTTACAAAGAAATAGAAAGTCAAACAGGAATGGTTCTTTTATGGCTCAAACAGTGAGACACAGGTCACCTCTCAGTAACTTGTAGGCTACTAAGTATTAGAAAGTCATGATAGCCTATCATGGTAGCTGAAGCATTTAAAATTTTAAATTCTCTTAGTTAAAAATGTTTGGGCCTTTCCAGTTGAGATATATGCTTGGATTTGTACATACCAAAGGGGAGCATTCTATTCAGTGATAGGCCTTATTAAGGAAAAGTACAGTAGTAGGACGACTTCTTTGGATCTTGAAGATATTACCTTAGAAATTAATTGGGCCAGACAGAAGGATTCCTGACCCAGTTAAGTTTCCTTTAGAACTTTTTTTATTGGTCTCCCAGTATACCTCTGTGCAGAGATTCTTACCGCCACTCACCAGGTGGACTGTGAATAAAACAATGAATAATTGTCACAAATATGCAACCAACTGTTTAAGTGAAAGGGATTTTGATACTGTCTAGACACCAAATTTATAAAGAGTTAAACTTTCTGTGGAACCAATTTTACAGATGCTTCCTTAATAAGACTTGAAAAAGTGCTCTGCAACTTTTCCAAAAGAGCATACTCCATAAAAGCGGCAGATATGAGTAAACCCATCAAGATATGTAATTTATTTATTTATTTTTATTTTTATTTTACATTTGTTGATCGGGATAGTCTGACTGGATGCATGTCCATTTTCAGCGGTGGCCCAGGGAGAAAAGCTCCAATGGTAAGCAGATACAGCATTACATAATGATATGTAATGATAGCTAGTTAGCAGATACAGCATTACATAATAATATGTAATGATATCTAGCTACTCTAAAATCAATATGACCTTAAGTAATGACATACTTCTGCTTATGTCAAATAACGCTATATTGTACATTGTTAAGTTATTCAGTCCTGACACTTGTCAAATAAAAATTACCCTGCATTTCCTTTCTGTAGGTGTAAAAGAAACCCGACTCATCCCAAAAGACAAAATTCTAAATTGTATGCCTGACTTATAATGGTTGAATTTTCTTAAAGACAAATAAGTAACTACCTCATTGCATTTCAGGTGGATATATTCCAGTATAATCTACTTACATAATTTTTATAATACCATGAATGATACCAACATTCAGCTTCCCTCCTTAAAGGATCAATGCACAACATATATATCTTTTTGTACATTTAGTTTCTGTTGGCATAACTTTTGTGTGAGCGTTTTAAATGACAACCATACAGATTGCTGTGCTTAGATAGCACCTATGTATGTTTGATAATGGCAAGGACAAGGGAATTAAGGACAAAGAATACTGGTGTATATTCTTTTATTCAGATCTTTCACAGTGATTAAGTGATTAGCTTGAGTAATACTAAAACTCAACAATTTCTGATATGGTGTAATTACAAGTTAAAGGTGAAATTAAAGAACTGAGTCTCTGATGTGGAGCCGTCATTTTTTCCATGAATATGGTTAACAGTCTAGTAATCTGTCTTGAGCTAAGAGAGTTTAGTAAATATATAATTATTATGATTCACCTTTAGGACAGAGTGCTTCAGTCTAGCCAAGGCAATAAGTATGAATTAAATATAAGTAAAGAGTAATTAGAAATGCAGATGAGATTGCTGTCATCACAGTGTTTGATTTCTGGATAACACCTTATAGTTCTGTGTAAAGATAGATGTGTATGCAAACAGTCTTGTTAATGTAAGTGCATTATGGGGAATAATTAAATGAAAATACACTCTCTAACTCATGTCCATGTTCAGTGTTATAAATGCTAGAGTTTTACATGCCATTGACCTATTTCTTCCCTGTTCCAGTTTTAAAATTCCTAACTACTGAGAATAACTCATCAGAAGAAATAACAAGTGTTGAATATGGTTCGGCCTTACGAGAATGTTGCAATAAATAGGACAATGTGTGCTACACCTAAGTAGAATGTCTGTGATATGAAGAGTGAGATTATAAGTGAAATAATGTATTTATTACATTTGTGACACCCCCAACATTTTCAAAGTTTGTCCTGGTTAACAATAGAGTGGACTAGACGCATAAGATGATGAAACAATAATGATTTAGAAACTTGTCTGGGGTGAGATGATGGGTCATTTCCTGAGACTGGGTAAAGTACTTAATATGTTTAATGACTGGCTAACCATAGTCTGTTAATGAGCAGAGCCATGAGAATGGACTTCCCCCACATGAGAAATCTCATAATGTAGAACTAGGAATTATAAGAAGTCAGACATATAACATTAATTCAGAGTTACAGCAATAGACTGACTACTTAAAACTAAAAACTAAAAGGCTTACTCAGCAGAAAACAAAAGGTTGTTTAAATTCTAAGATGACTGGATGTCAATGATAAAAGTTGTCACTAAACAAAAAAAATTTTTGATTTTTTTTTCTTTATTCATTATAACAGAAAAATCAAATATTCCAGAAGGATAAATAAATTCTGGGGTAAACTTGAAAAGATAAATCTGGTTTAAACATAGAACACAGATGACAATGTGTTGTATTTGCATGTTACTACTGAACATCTGTAGATTACCTTATTTAGTACACCTAAAACTCCCTCCATCAAGAAGTTAAATAAATCTTCTGTTTATACAGCAAAGTCAGGACGGAGCAGACCAGTAGAGCTAGAGGCTGCATAACATTGACAACTCTTGCAAACCAATAATGATGTCTTATAAATATTTTAAATAGTAATGTACTTTTTTTTTTTAAAATGGACCCTTCAGTTGATCTCAGTTGAGGTTTTGGAGTGAGGCCCAGCGATACAAGAGACAGTTGTAGACAGTCTGTTACATTTAATGTTAGCAAAGTTTTGCTGTGTTATTTTATTAAAATAACTAAATTTAAAAAGTTTTCCATGTGTATATATACTTAAAGTACTATACCAACTGGAGCACATCATTTCTATTTAATATATTGGGATATACGTAAGTTGTCAACTTCTGTACATACATCTTGATCAACAATTTGAAAATAATTGAATGTATCAAATAGTATTATCATCAGTGAATTTACATTACATTCAAATACTCCAGAAGAGACATGTCTTCTAGCATTTGCTATATATAATATAAATATGAATATTTGGCTAGTTCAGTAGACACACACATTAGCAACCCAACTTGATAGTATAAGGAAGATGGATACTATATATTATAGCAGTTTTGAATTCTACTGTTAAAAATAAATGGAGCTTTGTTTTGAAAGCAACTCATTCTCTAGAGGACTCTGGGGGGAAATTTACATTAATTGAATATTATAGTCACTTATTAATCAGGCCAGTAATTATAATGTCAGCATATGCACCAAGGGGCAAAAGATGGGTTTTTTAAAGCAACGTTTTGATAATTTTTTTAAACTTAAAAATCATGATTACATTATAGCAGGATATTGGAATATTACTCTTGGCTCCACTGATGACAGGAAAGGCTTTAATAATCTATCAACAAAAAAGGATATTTTATTTCAGAAAAACAGAATAATGGTATTTGATCTTTTTGATTCATAAAGAAACTTATATGCTGAGAGTAGCTATATTACCTCTTCTTTCCTAAATATAGAAAACAAGATCTATAACCGATTTCCTTCTTTTGTTTAAATGATGACACAAATACAACTTGAAGTCTGTAACTGAAATAAATGTCTTTTTGGGACCACTCACTTATATATCCCAAAAGTTAAAATCCAAAGTCAACTAGTGTAACTGTTAATTATATAATTAACCCATACCTTTCAAAATAAATGGCTATAGATGCTATATTTCAAAATATTTTAAGTCATACTTCAGTAGACAACAGGATAAGAATATTTCTATTGATTTTAGATGGGCAGCTGGCTTAAAGGCTTCCCATCCATATGAAGCAGATGTTTTCCCCCTTTTGACTTTTTTCAGTACAGAACCCTTTACAGCTTCATAGGTATTTACTAGGCTAATGACCACAAAGGCCTTTTTAAGCCTAGCCATACATCCCAAATCTCTGACAAGTTCTGATACCCTTGATAAGTGTAAGCAGGAGCTTGGGAGATGAAACATTTACAAGCAGGGGTCTGGAAGATGAACCATTTACAGGTTGCCTGTGTCCATTAGAGACATACGTGCCAAACTGGGGATGAAGTTCCTGTTACCCATCAAATTATCCAAGTTTCACTTGAATTGGGTTAGGGAGGAACTCTACTTCACATGAATGGGGAGCCTGTTCCAGAGATGGAGTAGTCTCTGGGATACATACTTGTCTCTCTAGCAGGTCCTATGTATACCACAGGCAAGGTTTATGTCTTTAGAATGGATAATTGTGGTGCTATTTGTTCTGTGGATATGCAGGAGGTCCATCAGTGTGGCGTTTGACAGCACTCTGTATGCCAGGCATAGATCTCCCCTCAAAAGCCTGTAGGAGACAAAATACAGGGATAGGGCCTTGAGGTTGCCTGCATAGGGCATTTTACGTATGTCCTGTATTCTTTTAGTGGGGAACCTCTGTGGACATTCCAATTGTTGGATATGCCTGGTTAGGTACATACCAAAGGGGGCATTATACTCAACAACAGGTCTGATGAATGCCAAATACAGTGAAACAATAACCTCCATGAACTTGGATGCCATACCTTTGTTTATAAGTTGTGTAACATAGAATGATTTCCTCACTACTGTAGACACATGATGGTCAAAGGCTAGATTACTGTCTATGTGTGTCCCTAAGTCCCTGACTACTGGGTCAACTCTAAGGGGTATGTTACCAATATGATAGTTTCCAAGGGTGGATGACTTCCCAAAGGATACTATTATGCATTTATTGGCATTTAGTTTTAGTCCATGGCTCTGACACCAGTTCTTTGTCTGTGTCAGCCCTTCCTGGAGAACATTTGTGTCAGTTTGGGATTCAGTGACAGCACCTAATTTGCAATCATCTGCAAATTTAGTCAGCCAGACACCATTAACATTGGCCTTGACTTCAGAGAAGTAAATGCCAGAAAGGGGCAGTTCAAGGATCCCAGAGGGACTTCACTTGTGACTGGCCTGTTTGTAGAGGTGGACACCTCAATTCTAACTTCTTGGTTCCAGTCTGTGAGCCATTTGGCTATCCACCAGCATGACATACCTTTTTTGTACTAACCTCTTGAGGTTGTCAACAATGCCAGAGTGGGGTATTGAGGTATTGTGTCAAATGCCTTGGCCAGATCAAGGAAGGCAGTGTGAACCATTTTGCCCTCATCCATTGCTTTGGTGACCTTCTCAAAGAAGTCCACCAGGTTGAGTAGGCATGACCTCCCATTGATGAAACCAAACTGGGTTGGGCCCAATGTCTGGAGGTTTGCTATATCACTATTGATCATTTCCATGGTAATTCTTTCCATGGCTTTACATATAAGACTAGTGAGACTTATGGGTCTGTAGTTTCCAAGGTCTGTAGATGGCCCACCTTTGTGCAGAGGGATGACTGCTGCTGTTCTCCATTCATGACGCACAAAGCCTGTTTGTAGGCTACAGTTAAATAGCAATTCCAGAGGGCATGATAGGTCATGTTTCATGTTTTTTATCCTGAGATATTGTCTGGGCCCACTGATGCAGTATTTTTGGCCTTAGAGAGAGCATTAAGAACCTGTTCCCTATTGATAGCAGCAGGAGTTATATTTAATGGTATTTCCTGATGGAATGTTGAGGGGGAGAGAGGGGTAAAGTTGGAGCTCAATTTGTCAGCCAGTTGGTTTGCTATATCTTCTGGCTCAGTATAGGTGGCTCCATTTACAATGAGCTCTACACACAATTGTGTATTGTCGTTGAGGTTGTGGACATAGGTAAAGAATGTCTTGTGGTTGTCCTTGGCCTGGGAGGACAAATTTACCTCAAATTTGTCTTTGGTAGACTTTATTTGTCCTCTGAGTTGTTTGTTTAGTTTGACGAGAGTGCTTTTATCCTTCTGGGTGCTGCACCTCCTAATTTTTGCCTTGATTTTCTTCCTTCTGTTTTATAGCCTATTGATTTTGTGATTACACCAGGGTGGCTTGTTTTTTGAGTTAGTTCTGTACTTCTTCCTGGTGGGCACAGCTGCCTCTATGCAGTTATTAACATGCTTACACATGGTCTCTGTGGACAGTTTTGCACAGGCAGCAGTGTTCTCAGGGTTTATGGGGGCTTGAAATTTTGCCAGATTATCACTTAATAGCAGGAAATTAGCCTTAGAGTAGCTCCTGAATATTCCAGGTTTAGCTGGGGGTCCAGGTTTTATTTTTATTTCAAAGGAGACCATTCTGTGGTCTGATCTTACCCGGGAAGATTACCACAAGCAAACTAAACTTTAAACTTGAAACCAACAAAATAGGCAGCGAGAAAACTGGTAGCTACAAGACAACAAAAATATTTTATTATGTTATATATTATATAGCATAATAAAATATTTTTGTTGTCTTGTAGCTACCAGTTTTCTCGCTTACCTGGGAAGACATTTCAGTAGGAGGTATGCAAGCACTCTCACAAATTCGTGAGGACCAGATCCAGTATGGTTGCACCCATGGTTGGTGTATTGACAATCTGGTCCAGGGAGTTTGTGTTTACAAAATACAGGAGTCTCTGTGCCTGTATGTTGGTGTCATATAAGATTTACAGTTATTAGTGGGGTAATTAAAGTCGCCCATGAATATGATATTGGGTTGGATGGTGAGTGTTTCCAATAAGTTTAAATACATGGTATAGGTTTCTTGGGTCATAGAGGAGGGACCTGTAGCTTACAAGGAAGTGGTATTGGATTTTGCCAGTTGTGATTTGAACATGGAGCAGCTCCAGTATATTGTCCTGTTTGACAAGCCTTGAGGTATATTTATTTTTGATGTAAATCGAGATACCTCCACTCCACATTTAGTCCCTGTCTGTGTAGTAGCTGGTCTAAATGTGTGGAAGGCATTATAATCTCACACTCGTGGTGCTCTCTGTGGCTTTAAACCATGACTCAGGGACTGCATAGATGTCAACATTCTTTAGGGTGAAGAGATCTTCAAGGAAGTAGAGTTTTTTCTTTAGACTCCTAGCACTGAGTAGTAATACCTTTAGATTTTCTTAGTTTTGATTTGCTATGTCGGAAGTACTTTCAGTTTGGCATCGCCTAAAAAAGGCATTATTGGGGAAGACAATGTTTTAGCTAATATTCGAAAGCCTAGAGGGGAGAGGTGCAAAGCAGAGTGGTCTATTGACATCTCCTTCCATGCTGACATATATTGCAAACCCTTTGAATGACACCATAAACTAAGCCAATTATTAAAGTCAGTCATCTTTTGTTCGTATTGTGGCATCATCCTTGGAGTTCAGTGCTAGGCTCATACCAGCCTGAGACACATATTCCATGACCTCAATCATGTCTTCATATAGTCTAGCAAGGTACATCTCAGGTCATTTACTCCCACATGGACTATGACTGAGTCTTACTGTTACTTTAGGTCCAGTGACCTGAGTGCATGCACAATCTGGCGGATCCTAGCCCCTGATAAGCAACTGACCATAACTTTCTCCTTATTCAACCTAGTGGGATGGACATCAGTGTGTTTCACAATGGAGTCTCCAATAACCAGAATGCTGGATTGTGCAGTGGCTTGTCTTATGAGCTTAGCAGTAGAGGCTCCATGAGATGTGACTCTATCTGTTAATGTGGATGTTGTTTTGAAAGAGTGCATTTGGGGCTGCTAAGGGTATTTGTTATGTGTACTTCATCTAGGAGGTCTTTGGGGTTTAGGAAGGTAACATTTAAGTGCCTCAGCATATGTGGTCTATAAGTCTGCTTTGAATTGTGTGTGATTGGTGCAACGTGTGCACTACTGACAAACCTTATTGACATTATGAATACTTTTATGTGAGAGCTTTCCCTCCAGTGACATTGTGTAAATACATCTCTCTCATACCATATCAGTTTGTTAGAGAATTAACTGGTTGTCAGTAAACGAGGCAATTTCTACATTGTTTCAGAATGCCAATATCCACCAAGCTGGTGATGGAGATAGTGGAAATGTTCCTTCACACTATCAATTCAACAACAATACCCTAAGTACCCATGAAGTTGTAAGGGACCTGGGATCACAAGTTGACTGCGACCTTCACTTCGACCACCATATGTCTGCTGCAGTAAGGAAAGCTTTCTATGTAGCAAACTTGATTAGTAAAGGCATAGCCTTGAGAGCAAAAGAAGTTGTAAGCCCCCTATATTCAGCACTTATCCAGCCATAATTGTGTATAATGCCCCATTCAGCATGTACCACACTAAGTACCTGCAGCAATTAGAGAGACCTCAGAGGTTTATAGCAAAGAAGATCAAGGGGCTCCAGCATGTGCCTTACACAGACCAACAAAAGTCCCTGTCACTATACTCAGCACCATAAAGACTTCTTAGGGGAGGCTTATGCCTGGCCTACAGAGCAATCCAAGACCAAAACCTAATGAACTCGCAGCATATCCATAAATCAAACAGGTCTAGGCTACCCATTCCAGGGACCTATATATGGCCTGTAACTTCAATAGGACAAGCTGGAGGGACAGATTTATCTCCTAGTGACTGCCACATCTTTGGAACAGGCTACCAATTCATGTGAAAAAGAGCACCTCTATGACACTGTTCAAAAGGAACCTGGATGAGTGGATGGGACACCGTAAATTCTTACTGGGGATAGCCCCCATAACCCTCCTGGACATGGGCAGTCATCACTAAATGCAATCTTGTGTACTTACTAGCATTTCTATAGTATTACATTGGGATAAAACAGCTAGGCTTAAAGTGACTGATAGCCTAGTAATCTCCTATGATCCTATCCATGGCAACAGACCTTTTTTATTGATTAGATAGTTGGATTAAGAATATAAAGCAATGCCAGGAGTATCCAGTTTACAACTCTGGGGACAGTGCTTGTCACTGCAAACTAGTTGTCCTGTGTGCAACTAGGTACTGGTAAAATTTCAATCGTACTTTTACAGGAATAATATGGTCTGTACTACAGGGCACTGCAAACACTTGAGGAAAAAACTAATAAGTAGACCCTGAAAATTTAAGGATGAAGTATTTATGCAAATATTTTGAAGTTAGAAACAAATCAAGCAGTACTCATTGAAAACAAAGTATTAGCTTGTCAAGAATGGCATGAATGCCTACTTCCTGGATACTACTAGTGCTGGTCTCACCACAGCTTCACTCTGTTGGGATACAATGCTCCACATTTTCTCTCACCAGTAGCAAAACATTATCACCAATCTCAAGATAAGGAGGAGGCCACAGCCTGTTTGGTGATCCATAGTCTTGTCCCAGATGATGCAAGGGTCTGTGGGCTTGTTGTAGCCTTTTTCTGGTAGATGCCTTGAACAGCAGCCAGACTAATCAGGAGCATCAAGTACAGACACTCATTGCCCGACCAGAAGCAGTCAGGAATCAATGCACTCTGATCCTTTTCTCACCAGGAGCAGAATACAATACAAATTCCAGGCTGTCAACTATGAAGCAGTTATTAGGCTTTCTGGTGATCAGCAGTCTCCAGGAAATAATATCCCTGTGCTCCTTCTCTCACCTGGAGGAAAACAGAAGCACTAATCCCAAGATGACTACTGAGAGGCAGAATGTGGGCACTCCAATAACTGGTGGACTTGCAATAGATGCTTAAAGGTAAGATGAAAAAATGGGTTAATATCCTAAGCACTGCAGTGTGTACTAGGTAGTTAGATAAGAAAGGGTGTAACTTAAGCTTTAGTTGTCTAAGTGGAGACCCACTAATTTTAAAAGAGCAAGACAGATAGAAAGTAGGGTAGGCACTTTTGTATTTTGGTTCTGTGGAATACAGTGGGATGGCCAATACATTTAAATAGTTGAAGGGGAGTGATTCCACAAAATTATAACTTTGTGCTTACTCACAACAGCCACTGAAAGGAGAGAGGAAAGGAGACATGTGATCAAATTAACATAAGAGAAAGGCAACTAGAAAGGCAGTTGTGTTTAAGAACACAACAGCAACAGGGTGCAAGGGTGGGAAACATTTCTGTGTGACTTACAAGAGAGACAGCTGTGACCTCTTTCCAAGTTTTAATATGCAATTAAAAGCAGAATACAAGTAAAAGACAGTGTAAAGAAAACAAATCACAGTATACAAAATAGAAGAAGGTGATAAAGTAATACAAAATACAAGAAATCAAAAGCAAACTAACCTTTCCCTCACAGCAAGTTATGTCACAGTCTGGATATAAAACTCAGGAAGAAATTAAAGAAGATCTTGAGGTCTGGTCTACATTTACATTCACTTTTATCATAAAAGCATTGATAATAAAAATACATATTTCCTGAGTATTTTTCTATTTTCTAATAGCACAGTCTGCAGTATACCAAAGGAAAAGTTCAGTTCAATAAATAAGATGATATTTAAATTATTATGGAGTAATTGTACAACAATAATCAGTTTAAATAACATATATGACACAAAAATAAGGGTAGTGGGTTCAGAAAATTCCAGCTGTCAATCACATTTATTGTAAATCACAGATACTCAGTTTAATGCCCATACCAGGTCTTGACTCTACTTAATACAAATCAATGGACTTATGGATCTTTACTACTTGACTACAGCTTTTGAAAATGATTATCTTTGTGAAATATTTGCAGGTTCCATACAAAAAACCTAAGGCAATTTTCAGTGCCCCCTGCTTATCTTAAATTGTAATTCTAGATCTTCATATTCTCTTGAAAGGGAACTCAATGTTAAATTCTTATTATGGAGGTCATTATTTCATATTTTAAGCATTACCATTCAGTCAAAAATGTTGCAGCTTTGTAAAGTTCCTAAACTAGAGAAGATGCATGCAATTCACATGATAATGTGTCATATAAATGTTTACTACACCTAATTAGGGTCACTACACTGAAAGTCTCCCTCTGTAAAAGTATAACAGAGAAAAGTTGGATTTTGTCTCATCCCAGATGGAATATCCCAAGAAAAAATAATTTGTATTGTATAACATAATATTAAACTGTGAATACCATTATGATGCACTCATTTTCAAATATCAGGTTACAGTTTTAAAAGGTGTAGATATCTCTCCAGACTGGAACAATATACAATGTTTCCATTTACAATGTTTCCATATCCTAAATGCATACATAAGAAAGTTATGTTATACTTACCTGCTTATCTATAAATTAGTGGCTATAGTCAAAATACCTAGCCTTTTGTGTACTAAATGTAAAGACAATTCAACAGCTAATTTATTTTTCTTGTTGTTCAGTGAAGGGCAAATGGGCATTTACAATCAAAGGTCTCTAAATACACCAAACAATAAACAATGTACAAGACTGTATGTGGTTCATCTGTCGTCCAGGCATACCAATCTGTAATAACTCTAAAGAGTTGCATATTTTGATATGATATGTTCCAGCTTGGGTTACATTTTTGGTAGCAAAACACATACTAAGTTGAGAAGAGTTAGCCTTGGCAAGATGGAAGTCCTGTGTTAAATCTTGTTTGAAAAAGTGAAACTTAATGCAGAAATTCATGGTCATTATAGACAAATATCCAGACTTTTGAAGACATCACCAACCAAAAAAAGCCAAACGCAACCAAAAAACGAAGAAAGTAATGGCAGAAGTGAATACCACCACGCAAACACCTTCAGTAGTCACAAAATAATAACGTATAAAATGTTTAATATCCGCTTTCGTCACACAAACTTCATCAGAAAACAACAAATGCAAGCACAAATTGTTTAAATACATCAACTAATCAATGACTAATTGACTCAATTAAAAAATTCATTAAAATACAAAAGTTTGCTTTAATGGATTTGACAATAATTAAACATTAAATAAACACCCTAAGTCAATGTTTTTAGAAACAGTCAATTTACGGTATTTTAAAAAACATTTTAAATTGATAGCTTCATTGAGTCCTGGTGGTAAATCAGATTTTAATCTGACTTGCCAAAGGGTTTCTCGTTGTTCTATATAATTCCTAAAGTCCCCAGCTCTCCTGTCAGATTTACATATCTCTAATACAGAAAACACAAACTTCCTAAAACCTGAGCATATCATAGAGTGTTTATATAAAGCATTATTAGGGTCCTTACTTTTAATAGCATACATGCTCTTTACGGGTACCTAAACTTCGGCATGCCCACGTAGCAGGACACACGGCACATAGCAATGTACACAAGCCCATAACTAGTGCAATCAATAAAACCAGGAACTTCTAATATTTTTCTGATGTTATAACATTAATGTAAGGACCTTCAGATATAAAACGACAATTTACAGTGATTACACGAAACATGCCTCTTCTTTCTACCAATGAAAGTATGCCGAAATATGACGTTCCAAAATTCTTTTAAGGGTATTGTTTTACGAACACAAACCTAGGTTTGGGTCCAACAACCTGGATGATATCAGATTTCCTGAATAACTTTCCAATTGTCTTCTAAAATAGCCCTAATCTTATTACAGTCACTACTCATCTCAAAGAACAAAATGATCACAACTAGTGTGATTGTGAGGCTGAATTTGGGCAGTATGGTTCGTAATGATCGACGTCAAGGATCGGAAATGGGTGAGACATTTATCATAAACCTCATTACCAATGTCTGTTAAAACTTTGTCATACCGCTGAATAAACAAGGAAGCAATGAGGTGAAATTCCTGTATCACATCATGCTCCTCAGTAGTCATTCAGCTGGCCCTAATGTATTGTCCTCAGGGACATTTCTCACAACATGTTTTGGGTGCCCACTGAGTTATGTAAATATCCATTAGTAAAGTCTCTTTTCTGTGTATTCTACTATGAAACCTATTGTCACGTTGTCCCACCAAATATGAATATCTAAGTTGACAGATAATCCGACATCAAGGGTGAATTTAAGATAGCCAGATAGAATTAACCTGACAAAAAAGGTTTGCATGGTGTCAGGGCTCTCAATGATGAAAATTAAATCATCAATGTGCAGAAAAATTATGTTAAATTTCTGCTTCAAAATGGGAATAAATTCAACCTTCACCATGCCATAACAAATTGGTATGCTGGTGCTGCTGGGGAGCCCATAGCACCACGCTGTAGTACCTGTTGTTAAACAGGAAAAAATTATTTCCAAAATAATATCTAAAACCTACAAATCAAAGAAATAAGAGAATTGTTGAAAAGCTTTTCTTCACCAAAAACGCGAACAGCATCAACGCTCATTGTGAGGAATACATGTATATAATGAGATGACGCCTAATGTAAAAATAGTATGTTTAGAAGAATCAAAATCGCTTCAGGAATCCTCATTTTTCTAAAATGCCTGATGAATGATGGTTACTCTCTAGTAATGGTCCTAGCATGGCATCAATAACAAGAAATCCTCCATAATGGAATGGGGAGAAGAAACTATGGGAGGATTTAAACGCTTATGGGTTTTGGGGATTCCAAAATAACCCCTATTTTAGGCGTTCAACTATAAAAATTATATAAACTAAAATTAATTTCACTAGATATAAGTGCATCATATAAGCGTGAATATAGTGAAAACATTTTAAGATATCATAAAAGCAATGGGTTCATATTCACAGGTGTTCCCTAATATAACATGTTACACTGTTCATGATCCATAACATGTTTGAACCCTTGTCGCTCTTCATAAACCCAATGACTTAGTTAAATTGCTTAAAGTCGCCCTGACTCAAATTGTCACAAAAATAGTTCTTATTTTTAAATAATTCGTTGACTTCTTTGATACATAACTCTTCATAGGCTTTGATGGTGTAATGTAAATTGGATACATAACAAGAAGGCCTGCTAATGACATTACTTGTGTTAGGTAAATCATGCATCAGGAAAGATAAATTCAGTTTTCTGGTAAATTTTTTAATGTCAATGACTGTCTTGCCATAATTATAATAATAATTGGCAAGACAGTCATTGACATTAAAAAATTTACCAGAAAACTGAATTTATCTTTCCTGATGCATGATTTACCTAACACAAGTAATGTCATTAGCAGGCCCTCTTGTTATGTACCCAATTTACATTACACCATCAAAGCCTATGAAGAGTTATGTATCAAAGAAGTCAACGAATTATTTAAAAATAAGAACTATTTTTGTGACAATTTGAGCCGTCAAGAAAGGACGGCTTTAAGCAATTTAAGAGAGTTAACTAAGTCATTTAGGTTTATGAAGAGCGACAAGGGTTCAAACATAGTTGTTATGGATCATGAACGTTACAATTGTAACATGTTAAGAATATTAGGGAACACCTGTGAATATGAACCCATTGCTTTTTATGATATCTTAAAATGTTTTCGCACAGTACATTCACACTTATATGATGCACTTATATCTAGTGAAATTAATTTTAGTTTATATAATTTTTGTGTAGTTGAACACCCTAAAATAGGGGTTATTTTTGGAATCCCCAAAACCCATAAGGACGTTTTAAATCCTCCTTTACGTCCCATAGTTTCTTCTCCCCATTCCATTACGGAGGGGATTTCTCTTGTCATTGATGCCATGCTAGGACCATTACTAGAGAGTAACCCATCATTCATCAGGGATTCCTGGCATTTTTTAGAAAAAATGAGGATTTTTTCTGAAGGGCGAATTTTTGATTCTTCTAAACATACTATTTTTACATTAGACGTCATCTCATTATATACATGTATTCCTCACGATGAGGGCGTCGACGCTGTTCGCAGTTTTTTGGTGAAGAAAAAGCTTTTCAACAATTCTCTTATTTCTTTGATTTGTAGGTTTTTAGATATTATTTTGGAAAATAATTTTTTCCTGTTTAACAACAGGTACTACAGGCAAAAACGTGGTGTCGCTATGGGCTCCCCAGCAGCACCAGCATACGCCAATTTAGTTATGGCATGGTGGGAGGTTGAATTTATTCCCATTTTGAAGCAGAAATTTAACATAATTTTTTTCTGCAGGTACATTGATGATTTAATTTTCATCATTGAGGGAAGCCCTGACACCGTGCAAACCTTTTTGTGTCAGGTTAATTCTTTATCTGGCTATCTTAAATTCACCCTTGGTGATGTTGGATTATCTGTCAACTTCTTAGATATTCATATTTGGTGGGACAACGTGGACAATAGGTTTCACAGTAGAATACACAGAAAAGAGACTTTTACTAATGGATATTTACATAACTCAAGTGGGCACCCAAAACATGTTGTGAGAAATGTCCCTAGAGGACAATACATTAGGGCCAGCCGAATGACTACTAGGGAGCATGATGTGATACAGGAATTTCACCTCATTGCTTCCTTGTTTATTCAGCGGGGTTATGACGAAAAGTTTTTAACAGACATTGGTAATGAGGTTTATGATAAACGTCTCACCCATTTTCCTCCGATCCTTGACCGGTCGATCATTACGAACCATACTGCCCAAATTCAGCCTCACAATCACACTAGTTGTGATCATTTTTGTTCTTTTGAGATGAGTAGTGACTGTAATAAGATTAGGGCTATTTTAGAAGACAATTGGAAAGTTATTCAGGGAAATCCTGATATCATCCAGGTTGTTGGACCCAAACCTAGGTTTGTGTTCCGTAAAAACAATACCCTTAAAAGAATTTTGGAACGTCATATTTCGGACGATACTTTCATTGGTAGAAAGAAGAAAGGCATGTTTCGGTGTAATCACTGTAAAATTTGTCGTTTTATATCTGAAGGTCCTTACATTAATGTTATAACATCAGAAAAAATATTAGAAGTTCCTGGTTTTATTGATTGCACTAGTTGCGGGCTTGTGTACATTGCTATGTGCTCCGTGTGTCCTGCTTTTTACGTGGGCATGACCACGAGAAGTTTAGGTACCCGCATTAAAGAGCATGTATACGCTATTAAAAGTAAGGACCCTAATAATGCTTTATATAAACACTCTATGATATGCTCAGGTTTTAGGAAGTTTGTGTTTTCTGTATTAGAGATATGTAAATCTGACAGGAGAGCTGGGGACTTTAGGAATTATGTAGAACAACGAGAAACCCTTTGGCAAGTCAGATTAAAATCTGATTTACCACCAGGACTCAATGAAGCTATCAATTTAAAATGTTTTTTAAAATACCGTAAATTGACTGTTTCTAAAAACATTGACTTAGGGTGTTTATTTAATGTTTAATTATTGTCAAATCCATTAAAGCAAACTTTTGTATTTTAATGAATTTTTTAATTGAGCCAATTAGTCATTGATTAGTTGATGTATTTAAACCATTTGTGCTTGCATTTGTTGTTTTCTGATGAAGTTTGTGTGACGAAAGCGGATATTAAACATTTTATACGCTATTATTTTGTGACTACTGAAGGTGTTTGCGTGGTGGTGTTCACTTCTGCCATTACTTTCTTTACTTTTAAAGACATCTTGAAAAAAATCTTCTGTGGTTCAGAAGGTTTGAATGAATTAATATATTTTGATAATATACAATATGACAGGTTATTACACCTTCATAGTTTTGCCTCTTGTTAGTTCCTGTTTGATAATTGCTGTAGTATCTAAATCTCTAGATGTTTCTGCACAAGACTTTCAGTAGCCTTTTACTGAATAGAATGTCTTCAAAAGAGACTCATTGCACCTGCCAGAAAACTGGAATATGCACATAAACTAATTTACTAACTGCAACATTTACTTAATTGGAAAAATATACTACCTTTTGTCTTTGTTTTATTTTTCATGTCAGAAAATCATCAGTAATATCTCTATCTTACAGTTACACCCATTCACTCCACTATGTACAGAAAAATTACTGATTAGAGACAGTGGAATCCATTATTCATGAAGCCATCAGAGATCTTTCTTCTTTATGGAGGTAAAATGTAACCTACCTCCAAAAGCTTAACTGCATGCTCATGAGAAAGAAGGCCCTGCAAGTGTGTGTGTGTCTGTGTGTATGTGTGTGTGCGTGTGTGTCTGTGTGTGCGTGTGTCTGTGCGTGCTTGTGTCTGTGTGTGTGTGTGTCTGTGTGTGTGTGTGTCTGTGTGTGTCTGTGCATGTCTGTGTGTGTGTGTGTGTGTGTGTGTGTGTGTGTGTGTGTGTGTGTGTGTGTGTGTGTGTGTGTGTGTGTGTGTGTGTGTGTGTGTGTGCGTGTGTCTGTGTGCATGTGTGTGTGTGTGTCTGTGTGTGTGTGTGTGTGTGTGTGTGTGTGTGCGTGTGTCTGTGCGTGTGTGTGTCTGCCTGTCTGTGTGTCTGTGTCTGTGCGTGTGTGTGTGTGTGTGTGTGTGTGTGTGTGTGTGTGTGTGGGTGTGTGTGTGTGTGCGTGTAATACCTGACATACTCATAATGGTGACAGCCTTATGAATGAGTTTGGCAGATTGAAAGGAGTTCTCCCAGCTCATGTGTAGGTGCTACATGTCTACTTCTTCTGGAGGTATAATTAGTGCAGTGGTTTACACCTTCTACCTGTCTCCAAGACTAGTAAGCAGGCTTTAGCTGTACACTTAAACCCTCCCTTGTCAGATCCTTTGTCATGCAGCTAGGTCAATAGTCAATCTAAAGTTCTCAAGGTTTTTTGTCCTTCTGCACCAAGCATGGTTTCTGCCAAAATCCATTAGTCTGGTTATACTCTTTCTACCCTAATATTGCCTTAATCAGCCTCCATAGACATATTTAAAAACTGAAGAATAAATACTTTAACTGATGTAAGTGTAAAGCATGAAAATGCATGCTTCATGTATGACCTTATCACTGACAATATTATATCAGAGTATTGCCCTCTCACATTTCAAAGAACTCCATAATATAAAACATACTATGATTTTTGAAATCATAATGTCTTGATCTGATTATAAAACAGTTGATGCCTATTGAAATGTGATATCTAGAAATTGCAATCTTTCAAAGAATGAGTGCAATTAAAAAAGAAGGAGTATGTGTGAATGCTGCAAATGAGGATGGTTTCTGAAGGCTTTCCCTAGGAATCAGCTCTGTCTCATTAAGGGTATATGTTAAAATCATCCATTCAGTTCAGTTAGACAGTTCACATAGGTCAGATCTGTAATAGTCTCAAAGCAATACAGAAATAAGTTTCCATATCCAACATATACTACATGTAAATATATACACATCCATATACGGGTCCACTTTTTAATCTCAAAATACTGAAATCTTGAATTTCAGTATTTCAAGATTAAAACATCGAAACCTCCGAAACATGAAACTACACAATGACAAAACTCACAAAATCAAAATAAATTAAAAAAATCCAACCCTCCCCCCAAAACAAAACATAAACAGTACATAATTAAAATCGGAAACATCACCAGACGTTCCTGCACCCCACCCCCCACTACTTATATATACCAACTCCAAGGTCGCACTAACTCGAAAAAAATACAAAAACATAAACACACTCTTATCTGTCCCACTCCCATTGCAGTCATATTTACACTTGCAAATAACACCCACACATACTACAATCATACTAAAATCAACACATACCACATTTACACACATACAGTCTCAACTACTTACCCCAAGCTACCCCTAAAACTCCCCACAAAAACTAAAAACAAGCACATTTCTACCCAAAACCCTTAAAAGTTAAACACTTACCTGAATCTCTGAACATAAATGAACATCGGCCGCCATAACACAATATCCTTAAAGAGACAGTAAACTACACCTATCACGCATTTGGGAAACTAAGATTTGACAAAGTGCAGTTTCAGAAAACTGCAGTTTCGACATTATGGTCTCGAAATACTGAAATTCAAGCTTTCAGTATTTTGAGATATAAAAGTGGACCCATATATAAGCATATATATACATGGTCTACTGAAAAAGAATGAATGATTTAAATATCAATGTTCACAAGATCAACCACAAAAGGTTGAATTTTTAAATGTCGACACACAACTACATATGCACCGAGCAAAATTCTCGGCACATGCAAAACTAAAGTTTCAAAAATAGCATCAAACATTATTTTTTTGTAACAGAGCAAGCCCACTGCACCCCTGCTAATAATATACACTAATTCCAAGACTGCACAATGTCAGGGAAAAGGCATTTTCTAACCCTGAGAATTGTACAATAACGCACACCTGTTGACCATCTGTTTAGTCAAATAAATTTTGTTGGTGAAATAGATGTCAGCCAAAAGGGATTTGACTAATTTCACTTTCCCTATAGATATATATATGTATGCATTAAGGCAAGAGAGGTATGCATGATGCAGACATTGTCACATGCAGGAATACTGTGAGACAGAAGCCCAAAGGATGAGTGCCTTATAATTCCTGGACATGCAGTAGCATTTCTAAAATGCACTACAAGAGCCTTATTGCACTTATGAAATTGACATTTTTATTATTTTGCAATTTGAATGTTAAATTTAGTACTTTATATGTGATAATAGTATGTTTTGTAGTATATTTGAATGCAAAATTGTTCCTCTTCCCATGTTACCTGTTTGATTGATGTGCATGCTTATTCTTCGTAATTCTAAAATTTTAGCATGACTTTTTCAGATAGTCATTTAAGAGACACTTGTGCCAAACTGTTGAGTGATACTGCACAGTCCAGTTTATAATCAGGTGTTAACATTACATAACACCTTATATGTGTTCTTATACCAAATGTGGAGACATTCAAGCCAGCACTGCTTCCTAAACATGTATAGTGTTATCCAGGTAACACAACCTGAAGGTATCCAAAACAATAATAATTCTGGGGGCAACTCCAAGCAGTGAAAGGCACATAATATGCAAGAAAAATGCTTCTTCCTATCATTTATGTTCACTTATCTGATTATGTGCTTGCCACATCCTAAAAATATTCACAAGTGAAATCATTTGAATGCTCACCCACCACCATCACTTTTTGTTTTGTTAGTTTCGTTGACGTTATGCTTCTTGCATTTAATTAACTGGTTTATGTAATAATTTGCGGTAAACTTTACATGTGTCTATTCCTGTTTTAATATGCATTTGTATTCACACAGTATCTAATTAGTGTGTAGAGTATATTCAAAGTTTTGTCTTTTGTCCAGCAATGTTTGCTGATGTTTTTCTACAGTGTGTGTGTGTGTGTGTGTGTGTGTGTGTGTGTGTGTGTGTGTGTGTGTGTGTGTGTGTGTGTGTGTGTGTGCGTGTGCATGTGACCACATGTGTGTATCTAAAATTTGACTCCTAAGTTAGAGTGACTATGTTTATTTTGCTAAGGGGTCTGATTTTGCTTCATGTTATTTACTTCTTGTCCCATCCTACATTGCTTCATTTCCTATTTGTAGGGTTTATGATTTCAGTGTCATCAAGAGGTTTTATATATATATATATATATATATATATATATATATATATATATTTTTTTTTTTTAACTTTTTGGATTTTTTTTACTTTTTTCTGCTCAAGTAAAGAAATCAAATTTGAGCTCATATTGTTTTTATTACTGACAAGTGTGTTTAATTTAATGTCAGTGAAGAGTACCTCTGGCTAAGTGGCCTTATTCAGTGGCTTCATAGAATTGATCAGTTACTGTATAAATGGTTGTCATGGTATTAAAGCCAGGACTGAAGCCACACTGATTGCAATCAATTGCTCATACAGAAACTTTTCTGGTATTTTAGCTAATGGATCACTTTAATGGTCGTTATGAATCCAAGGGAGATTTATGTAATGGAACTTAAGTTATAGGTGTAATAAGAGCAAGCTTCCAGCTAAGTGGAACTTTACCTGCAGTCAAGGATAAATTAAAAAAAAATTGTGTAAGTGGTATGATAATTAAAGAGGTGACCAACTTAAGTAACTTAGTGTGTGGGATGTAAGAGAATGGTTTAGTGTCATCTATTTGGTTTCTGACTTGTTTAGGCCTAACTGATCTGAAGTAAATTGTAGGACTACTACTGTATGTATGGCTGTTGGGACTTGGGTTTTTCACTTTTGGAATGGAGGCGGTTTACATAATGAGGCTCTCAGTGTCACTGATACCAGCCATCTGTAGTAACTGTGAGTAGCTTGATCTTGTTTGCAGATTGTTACTGAACTAAATGATTTCCAAAACTACCGAGGTCATCACGGGTTTATATCACTTTGTTGAATCGCACATCAGCAAATACCTAACCGTCGAACACCTATTAATCAAAGATCCTAATCAGCTAATGGACTTTTCAGTGAATTTTTTCCTAGGGCAAACCAACAGTAGGTCAACATAGTGAACGTGAACAAAGTCATAAAACTTAACACCTACCCAGGTGGGGGTTGCACACCCCACACTCCCCCCTAACTAAATATACCAACTCCAAGATCATACTACAATGGGGAAAAGGGCAAATTCCAGATGGTGACCAACCATTGTTTTGCCCTAGGAAAAATTTCACTGAAAAGTCTGTTCGCTGATTAGGAGCTACAATAAATAGGTATTCAATGAAGAGGTATTCGCTGATGTGAGATTTGACAAAGTGATACAGATCCGGTTGTCACAGTAGACGTACCTGTTTATTTTTAATGTCATTGGCATTACCTGTATTAAATAAAATCCTAATTTCACTTTTCCGTTTTTTTTTTTTAATTACTACATGTAACTGGAGCCATACAAGTCTAAACAGACAGGCAGAGTGACCTGGATGGAAGGTTGGTTGTTGTAACAAAAAGCAAAAAAAAAAAAAACTCATGAAAATGGAACATTAACACAAAATGGATTAATGTGCTTTTCTAAACAAAATTTACCTTTTGTCTATATAGTAACATAGATATAGAAACGTCACACAAGATTATCCCAAAAATTCAAATGTCTAGCATAAGCCATATAGCTTGTGCTAGAAAGGCCTTTTTCCCATGACATGGCTATTTGTGATTTAGAAACTTGCTAGTTCCAATGAGGTAAGACCTCATTATCAGCTAATTTCAGGAATTACAGTTACTACTATGACATACAGATCTTACCTGGTCTGCAAATCACAATAGTAATTTGCTGCTTGCATAGGCAGCGGCATTCCTCCACCTGTCAGTCTCTCACACACAAAAGAATGCAAACATAAACACACAAGCAAACACACCCAAACACACACTTACCGCAGTCCCTGTACCTGCCCCTACCCTATATATCATCTCAAACACCCAAACACATACTTACCACAGTCCCTGTACCTGCCTCTACTCTATATATCATCTCATGATTCTCCCACCCCGTAATACTTTAGTGCTATTACAGCACATATGCCCTGGTAGTCTAGTGTATCCCCCACCCCAAAATGCATTACAATGTCATTGCCATTATAGCACTTTACAATGTAATCAGTGGTGTCCGGTGCTTCCCTCCCATCCCACAGTTATCCTTATGATGTCTGCACCATTTCAGCACTTTTCTTTATCCTTGCTGTCTGGTAGTTCCCCAACCCCTGATCCTCATACTACAGTTGGTGCCATTATACCAACTTAGAGTGTAAGCCCTGTTGTCCAGTGGTCTACCCCCCATACCCATTATAATGTTATGTGCCTTAGGGCACTTTAACAGTATTCTCATGTCTAGTCTGTTCTCCCACCACCCAGACCCATAGTAACATTGGTTCTGGTATAGCATATTAAAGATGAATCCCTGCTGGACTACTGTATCCCCCCACCCCCAATTCCTGTTATGATGTCAGTGCCATTATGGCACTTAAAAAGTAAGCTCTTGTGTCTAGTAGTCCCCTCCCCCACCATGTTCATCTTTTAAAGCTGAACATGGCTTTTCGGACATGTTTACTACCGTGTTTTAGTGAGGATGGCCTTGCTGATCTACACAGCAGTGCACTTTCTTGAATCACTCAGTCACGATAATACCTCCTTGGAAGCAGTTCCATGGAGAGAGGACATGACTAATTAGCATATGCCTTTCCCCCCGAATGCCTCACGAACATTCAGCATTGCCAAGGGGCCAGACTGCAGTGCTGAACTGGAGAAAGATACCATGACATGTATACCTCTGTGTACATGCTTTTCTGAACTTCAGTATGCCATTATTATCCATTTTCTGTGAAGATTTAAAATATAAGTCTTGACAATAAACATTATTATTTTAGTTGGTCAGCTTAAACATAACACTGCTTTTTAAAATGTTCCTTTTATTCTTTAGGACAAGAATTGTATATAATACATATTGTTTGGTAAGCTTTGACCTAGGTAAGTCCTGTTCCTTGTCTTAACATATTTTATTTACATAAATAAAATCTATACTACAGGTATATATCATTTAATGTGCAAAACATGCTTACTTAGCATAGTTTGCATATTCTGTCATGTAGAAACATACTGTTTTACAGTGATTAACAGTTTTTCTTTCAAACTTCTATATTACTGTGACATATTGCTGCTGTAAGCAATATGTAAACCAGTTAATTAATATGCATCTCCATGGATTTAGCAGTTTTCTGTTAATATAAATCATTTTCTCAGACTAAGTTCAAACTCCTTCACTTGTTTAACAACATAAATCTGTTTGGAATATTTAAACTTGAGATAAAAAAAGCTGTGAAATCTCTCTCTGACTTTTCATTGCAAAATGGGAGGATGCTCTAGTATTGATCTTCCAGTCTGGTATACAGTGGAGCATAGAAAGCGTACAATAAGCTTACCTGCTACATGTACATCTTCTTTTACATGTACATACTTTTATTCTAATAAAGCGATTGGAAAAGCGTTTGCCTAAGCAGATCATCCTTTTAGTACATGTACATCTTCCACGTAACTGAATATGCATCCAGTGTCATAAAACATGCCTAGAATTATTGATTTAGTTGTACACATAAGTTCTTCCTTATAAGAATGACCATAGCATAATGTGTTGTGGCAGAAAGATATGCAAACATATCTCTCTCTGCATATATATATATATATCTATATATCTATATCTATATATCTCGATATATATATATATATATATATATATATATATATATATATATATATATATATATATATATATGCTTCTCACATCAGGATTTTTGTTGACATACAGGAAATCTGTAATTGCATTTAAATTGTGTTATCAGAATAGAATTTGTTAGATTTAACTGACCACCTCAGAAGTGGGAAATGTGGCAATTAGCAGACAGGCTGATCAAGTTGGAAGTCTGGCAGATGTATATTGAAGCTATGGGCTGTTGGCTGGCTGTTTCTTGCTGCCCAGGGTTTATTCAAACAGCCTTTGTCTGCTTATTGCAGAGCTCTGACTGGGTTGCTAAGCTGAACAGTGCTCTGGGGTTTTTCATGGGTTAGGACAGTATACTTGGTGGTCTCCATGACTGCATATCTAGGTACTACCTACGAACATAAAGATGAAACATAGGTTTGCATGGGTACTAACTAATGCATAATAACAAGAATTAAAGCATTGTTTTTTCTTTCTTTGACCTTTGTAATTTAGATGTTTTTATAATATAACAATCTATATAAAGCATTTATTTGATGTCTATACAGTGGTCTGCATAAGGACAAATAGTATAAATAAGTGTAAGGGAATAAAAGGGAGTTAGAATGGTAGTTTGCATGAGATTTTTATTCAAATTAGGAATCTTAATTCCTGTGGAAGGGAATTGATTTAATGGTGGCTTAGCTATCTTTAATATTGTTAATTATTTGTTTTTTGCATCTATGTCAAATAATAGTTTTCCCTTTGGTAACATACCACATAAACTAAAGCTGGAGACAGAATAATAATTTATTTTCCACTTCCTAACACCTCTGCAAAATGCATTATACAGAAGTCAAACAGACACCAGTGTCTACATCATTAACAAGAAATAATTCAACAGTCCAACTAAGCAAAATATCCCTTCAAATAAAATACTGCCATGAAATAGTCATGAGGTGCCATAGTCCTAAATATTAACAGTAATTCTTGCCTCTAAACATTAAAAAGCACTGATGACATCACGTCCTCTAGGCACAAAGAATAGTAGTAAGTATAAACAGACTAAAAGTATTTATACTACTATTATGATGTAATAGGATTACTAAGATTTTTATTTCTAATATCTGATAAATGTTCATGAATTCTAACCTTAACTTGCGTCTTGGTTTAACCAATGTACCTTTTCATAATTTGACAACTTTACTTTATTGTATACACTGCATGACCAGAATTATACATTAACAATTGTCTCAACACATAACTTTTCTTCAATCCAAAACTTTAACCCACTCATAACATATTGGCATACATTATACCTGCAAGATTTGTGCATCCCCACACCTTAAATTAATGTTTTTTTAGGAAAAACCTTAAATTACAATAATTCATCTACATTTAAATTTCCACAATATAAAAATTGTAATGTTTGGTTAATATTTTTTTCTTCATCTTCCTTTTCTTCTTTTTTGGTTTAGGGCAGGAAGGTGAAAGTGGGAAGTTACATTGTGTGACTAAGTTTCACCCTTTAATGAAGTTTTTGTTGAAGTGGTAAAGAGTAAGTGGCGTATTTTAAGGTCTGACACTGCCCAGTGAAAATTAATATCCATCACTCCTATTACATTTATTAGACTACTCATAATCTAAAGAAATATTTATAACTTTAACTCTTTAAAAGAAAACTGTCAACTATCGAACTCTCTTTTCTTAAGGTTTGTGCAGGCATGCTTCTTTAAGTTTCTTACCCTATTTCATAACAGCTTCCTGACATTTAAAAACGTCATTTAACGTATTTTAACACAACGTATGGTCACCTACCCCACAACCACTTTATTGTAACTTTATTACAACCTTTATAAGTTATCTCTCTGGTTAATCAAAAAAGTTCCAGAACTCTATTAGTTCTTATGAGATGAACAGGTTGGAAAAATATTTGCTAATCTTTTAGATAGTATTAAAAAGAGATGTCTCTCTCAGCTCATAAATCAGCTGAATTTGGACTATGAAGCATTGTAACAAGTGCTTGGACTACAAATGCTTAGTCATATAAGGGGAAAAAATGTGTAAACACTAAGGTACATGCAAGTACTCAAACAAGATTTTTTTTCTTGGGGCAATCGCCTTGAATTTAGGCTGACCACCTACATGGAGTCTTAAGACATTCACTTTTTAACTCTTATGTGACTAAGTATGTTAATTTAGAGATCTCCAGTAGTGAGCACATAAGTGGAAGCCAATGAAATTTTTTTGGTTGGTTGTGTATGCATAGGTACTTTTATGTTTGTAAATTTCTAAGTTAGTATAAATCACCCAATGCCACAAGACAGAGATGTCAATAGGCAATAGGAATCTTTATAGCAGATATTATTTCCTTCTTTGCAAATCTACACCAACAAATTAAGACTCACTGGAGGGGGGTTTCTAACTCAGTGTATTCCCAGCTTATGGAAAAATTTACCAGCACATACCAAATAAAGTGCTACTTTTATTACCTTTAAGGCTAGTTGCGATCATTGGTTGCGTAGACACAAATTTTTGCCAGTACTGTCAAGTACAGCCCTGCTCAGTTTTCGAGGTAGGCAGTATTAAGTGCTTGAAAAGGGAGGCATGAGTGTTCAGTGTGTCTGCTTAAAGGTGTATATTATTTATTTATTTTTTTTATTTAACATTTGTTGACCGGGAATGTCCGACTAGGTTCCACAGAGCCTGTTTTCAGCAGAGGCCCGGGGAGAAATGCTCCAGCTAGGCATTTTGGCTATATGGCTAGGCATTTTACAGTCTTCATGATTACATGAGTTGTATTGTTCCTATGTTTCTCTTGCATTAATAGTGCATTAAAGTAGAAACAATTGCATTTGAGGAGGCCCTTGGAATTACTAGCTGCTGCATCTCCCCTTCCTTTAGTCCTCTTCAAGAGTCCATTTTGTGTCCAATAATCAGTAGTCTCAACATAGATTCCTACTGCCATTGAGAACCTGTAACCTCTTTGGTTACCTCCCTCAAGTCTGGCACTTATCACAGATGATTGTGGCTGAAAGTTGATAACAGGCTTCATCTTGTAGTCCAGGACTCAATTCTCTGTTCCTCTGTTTACCTGCTGGGTGATTCTATAAAACTAATTTAATCAGAGACTGCTCCTGGGTCACCCCAGAAATGAGAGCTGTGACTCTTGGGTTTATAGAGTTAACAAGTAAATAAAATAAAGTAAAATAAAAGTACTTCATGCTGGGGTACAGGACATGTGTCTATAACAACTCTTTCTTCCTGATTCTTTTCTCTTCACCTTTCAGAGGAAGCACAAATCCTTTTGACAGTTGTGGTTCTGAATCTGGAGTTTTGCTCCTAGGTAGTTCGTCCTTTTACTAGCTACATCACCAGCATCTTATTGATGTGTGGGAGCTGGCTAGATCACCCTTTGATGCATTTCTCATGTGTTTGTCCATATGTCTGGTTACAGACTATTGCATACATATATTCTTGTTATTTTTTTATATATTTATTAGCCAGATAAGTCCACTACACACACGTGTCCATTAACAGGGGTGACCCAGGAGCACTGTCTGGTCAAGTGACTTTCTCAGAGTCACACAGTAGACAAATGGATGTAGAAGGATCAAACACTTAACCCTTAACTATAGGAAACAGCTTGTTAACAGCTCATAACCTTAATCATCTGCATTCTTCACTAACTGTAAGGCCACACTGGTATGTGAAGCATCATCAAAATCATTTTCTATTAAAATGTCTGCAGGAATTCAATCATTCATTTGTCTCCCTGCCCCTCTTTGCAGTACAAGTAAATCTTGGCAGTGGTACTCAAAAAGCAGACTGCTTGGAAGATGCTGCAGTCTAAGCAACAATCACATCTGTTACAGTATCAAATATCCATATGGATGTCTTAACTTTAACTGTGTGACTGTATTTATGAGTATATGAGCATATAATATGCATATAATATCTCATGCTTTGAACTGAATGTCAGATAACTTTTCTAACAGAAATACTAATCTTAGGAAAAAAAGTATATGCATTACCATAGGTATGAGTTATTAACATGTGTAAAGTATTGCTGTAAAATATTATGGTTATTTTGTTATGTTAAAATTGTTAAGCATTTGTCTCCTTTTGTTTTGTTGCCTTTGTTCTTGAGTTATGTCTAAAAAGGGTCCTGAGACACTTTTTAACAAGTGAAATAAATAAATTATGTTAATAATTGCTTTTCTGTCTTAATTCAAAAATCTGCATCTCATAATAATAGGAATGAAGTCTGGAAAACAGTAGTTACATAGTTCCAATGTAGTGACATCACGCCCTCTATAATAGGGTTTAGTGCCTAACATTCCTTCAGGCCATTCCATAACTATGGAAACTGTATTTGTCAGAAATACCATTAGTTCACATCAAATTACTCACAACCCTAACTTTGAGCTTCTGGAGATGAAATCTCCATTAACACATCCAACTATTGCTTCCTTGCTAGCTTCAGATCCAATCAATGCCTCCAAAGATCATGGTAATTACCTTAACACCATTAAGGTGTTAAATATTAAATCAACTACCTTCTTGCCTGGGGATTTCAATTCTCCTCTAAAAATCTAAATGATCAGAATTTCTTGGGCTATGCCAATGCCAATGCACTGGAGTAAGTAGTGAAACTACCAACTAGAGGCTCTAATATCCTTTACCTGTTCCTGAGCAACCTAGCCCCTGCCAGTATTCCACCCAGAATATCCTCTTCCCTGGTTAAATATGACTTCTCTGTCAAGCCTAGAGATAACAACTCACAACAAAATAGGACTGTTATTAGGGACTTCTCCAGGGCAAACCCAATTCAGTTTGTAGAAGACCTAAGCAACATTTTCAGCAAGTATACACACACACACACACACACACACACACACACACACACACACACACACACACACACACACACACACAACACAACACACAATTTTCTAGTAATCATACATTTTAATAGCTTGTTTCCACTGACAATGTTTCTGATAATAGATAGATACTGCTGATATTTAATAGAGCTAATGATAAAATATCTGAACCCATCTTAGCACATTTATTAGTTTACTTGATCTAGAGCCTTTAAGTTTCCATGGTATATTGTAAAACATGTGCATGATGTTCCCCACAGATGACTAATATAAACTCAAACAAATTAATGTTCAGTTCTTTTCTTCCAGCAGTGGACTCCTGATCATACTTAATTCTACTGAGTTATTGAAAGAAGTATACATTACATAATTTTGTCTTTTATTCATTCTGATTCAGGATAACATTTGCATACTTCTTCCAAGTTCATCAAAATAACTCAGTACCATCTAAGTTCAATATTTTTTTCTTCCCTTGAGTATCCTTCACTTTGTTTTCTCCAGATTTTCTTTCTGGTCTCAGCTTTTGTTTTTGCTCTGTTTATAATATTCCCATTCTAATTTATGCAAGGCAATAAAACCAGTTTAAACGATTTAAAACATTTTCTTGCATTTGATTTCCTCTTGGAATCAGGTGTAATCATACTTCTCAACCATACCGAATTCCTTGGTATTTCCTGTTTTGGGGGGCAAAATAATAGGGTGCCACAAATTCCTGAGTGGCCACTTCAAATTCCAATTTTGTTTTTTGTTTTATTTACATTTTTCAGTTAATAGTGACATCATCACGCATTGCCAGGCATGTGGGATGGTGACAACATTGCATAGCAGTGCAGCAGTTCTTAACTGCCAGTCAGAGTAGGACTTGGAGAGCTTAACAAAATGGTTATATGGCTGCAGCCCACCCACCTGCGATTTGTGGCAAGCTAGCACTGGTTGTCACTGGCTGTAAAGGAATTTATTTAGAAATCTTTGCATCTGTTTTAATGCCATCATTAAGAACTAACTTTGTATATTTGCTCTGAAGGCAGCTGCCACTCTGGAATGTAGAGTTTTCCTTGAATAGGCTTAAACTACTTGGAAGTGGCATAGCTAAGGGGGGGGGGGCGAGAGGGATGGTCCACCTTGACCGGCACTTTTGTTTTACTTAAGTAAAGCTATATTTTACTTTTATGGCTGCTGTTTGCTTTACTTAATTAATTAAAGCTGTATTTTACTTTTATGACTGCTGTTTTTACTTTAAGAACTCAGTCCCATTATTTCTGGTCCTCGCACAGATGTTCTGTCTGCCCACTCAATTGTAAATACAGCATTGATTTTTTTTTTCTGCCAATGAGACAAGTGTTCAATTCCAAGCATGTATGTATAGAGTATTGAATTTCCTTATTACTGCCAAGTGTGTTTATTGCAATGTCTTTATTTTGTGTGTGCATTCTGCCAAGTGTGTTTATTGCAATGCCCTTATTCTGCCAAGTGTGTTTATTGCAATGTCCTTATGCATGTATGCATGTCTGCTAAGTGTGTTTATTGCAATGTCCTTATTTTGTGTGTGTTTATTGCAATGTCCTTATTTTGTATGTATGTGTTTACTGCAATATCGTGTGTGTGTGTGTGTGTGTGTGTGTGTGTGTGTGTGTGTGTGTGTGTGTGTGTGTGTGTAAAATGCTCCAGCTAGGTATAGGTGGTGTGTGTGTATTTTGTGTGTGTGTGTGTGTGTGTGTGTGTGTGTGTGTGTGTGTGTGTGTGTGTGTGTGTGCGCGTGTGTGTGTGTGTGCGTGTGTGCGTGTGTGTGTGTGTGTGTGTGTGTGTGTGTGTGTGTGTGTGTGTGTGTGTGTGTGTGTGTGTTTAAAATGCCCAGCTAGGTATGCCTGGTTGTTAGGGGTACTCAGACTCAAACCCTGTACCTTAGGTACAGGTAGCAAGAGCCTAAATTCCCTACACATACCACCACTTGTGATTTTAGGAGTTTAGTCCATAGTTCTCAACTGTCCAAAGTTTCACAGAATGTCTGGAATGTTTGGCTCATACTTTTGGTCTGCTCCTCTTAAAATTTGTGGTTTTCTGGCAAACCAGTGAGAACTGAGTTCACTAAATAATCATAGCCATCTAAGTTTCAGTCTTCCTATCTTTCAGGAAGTGCATGGTAATACAAAACATTTTATTCTAGCAAATTTCTAAGATTATACCAGCAATGTTTAAAATGTGTCCCTGGTTATGGGCCTTTGCCCCCGCCAATAAATTTTGACCTTTTCCAGATTTCTTGTGCTGCATAGTTCTTCAGGGGAAGAGCAGTTTAGTGCTGCTTATGCCAAGTCCATGTGTGTTGTTAGTAGCACAACAGGTAGTATACTTGCTTTTAATGCATAAGGCTGTGGTTTCTACTCCCACAGTATATAGATGGATTGCCGATATTGTACTATGCTGTACTTTTAAAGGGGGTGGATGCTGCCATCCTAAGAATGTCCTCTTTGGCTGATATACCTAGTAACTATGAACCTATTATCAGTTTGCCATCCATTCCCTATTGCAATATTACTAGCTTATCATTTTGTTGTGTAAAATAGGCAATTAATTCTTCAAGGGCAACAGGCACTTTACTTGTAGATGATCATTTTTAAAAAAACAGCTAAAGGCAATGTTAGTTCAGAAGCTTAAATGTGTTTCAAAGGGGAATGTTATGTTTGGATAGTTCTGCAATAGATTGCTTAAATATTTTCCATAGAAAATATTGTTTCATAATGATAATCTTTGTAGAAATGATATTGAATGTATTCCTAGTGTTAGCTAAATCCATATTATTACAGTTATTTGAATTCAGTTAATTGCTACACATCTCTGCTTTGACAGAACTGATTGTATTTGCCAAAAAGCTCTCAGTCTGTAAATCTACCTCTCTGCTGATTTCCTCCGTTTAAATCCAGCTCATTTATTTTCTGGCTGTAGAGGGCTGAAGTAGTTAATTTTATTTTTATAAAAGAAAATTGTATTTTGGTTTTGTAGTTTGCACAAGTTCAAAGTTTGATACAAGTTCAGATATTAATTTAAATAAAACACTATTGTTCTGTTTATTTTGTGTGCAATATTTTGTCTGTTCTTCAATTGGCATTTAAAAGATGGTATCCCACAATTCCACCAGAGTGGGTGAGGTTACATAATTCTGTATGCACGTTTTATGTTAATCAGCATACAGATTTGTACCTATTTTTCATGTGCCTTTGTCCAGATTTTTTATGATTTCAGGTTGAGAGGTATGGGTGCAATATTTAGGGATTTTGTGACATCTTCTAGGGCAACCTGAACAATTAACTTGCTTACTTACTTTAAATTTTGTTTAATGGTTAGTTGTTTTGCAAGTGGAAGTTCAGAATTAATTCACGTCAATCATATTGCTTTAGTACATCATTAATCAATTTAGTATATATAATTCCATAATATCTATAGTTAGTCAGCAATGATGATTCTTGGATATCTGCAAAGTAAATATGCTAAAGAGCTTTATTTATTTATTTACATTTGTTTACTGGGAAAGTCTGACTGGGCCAGAAGTCCATTTTCAGCAGAGGCCCAGGGAGAAAAGCTCCATATAAATATACACAATATACAATAATTAGATAGTACAATAGTATACATACAGTAGGATGCAGAATACACATCATCTAGTTAGTCTATACAAAGTAGTATTCAGTACAGTTTTCTAGTAAATACAGGTTCAAAAAGAAAAAACACAAACATTTCAGGGAAGATCACTGTGAGAATAAATAAAGTTAGTAGTGTGTACAAATTAAATAATAGTTATGAACAAATGAGATTTTTATATATATTATTTTTGAGTAATAATAAACATTGAGGAGAGGGAGAAAATGTGGTAAGGAGTGGACAGTGTGTTGAGAGAGTTATGGATATTTTGTCAGTCAGGTTTGACACAGGAGCAATGCCAGTTCTTGGATCGATGTTCAAATAGTAGTTGAAACTGCTAGATTCAGGTGTGTTTTGGAGGGTGTGGGGTGGAGGGTTCCATAATTTGGCTATTTGATTTGAGAATATGGCTTTACCGTGAGTGTTGTTAGCTTTCTTAACTGTGAGAATATTTCTGTTTGCAGATCTTAAACTTGTGGACATGAGTAGGGACCAACAAGTTCCTTGAGGGATGGACAACTATCAGGATGGAAGATGATGTTGTGTGTGAATTTAAGTTGGTAGAAATGATGAAGGTTAGGTATCTCAAGCCAGTTTAATATATGTAGAGCAATACAATGGTGGGTTTGGTGGGGAAGGCTGGCTGTGAAATGGGTTATTTTGTTGTAGCAAGTTTCTAAATTCATTGAGTCTGATTTTTTAAGTTGATAAAGAGGGGGAAAGCATATAGGAGTGTAGAGAGGAAGAAGGTTCTGGATATGGCTAGTCTGGTATTGTCAGTAAGGAATGGCTTGATTCTGTACAGTGAGCCAAGTTTGATGTGAACTTTCTTAATTATTCTGGCTATGTGTTGGTCAAATCTGAATTTGTTGTTGATTGTCACTACAAGGAGTTTTGTATGCTCAACTGATTGGATGATTGTGGTGTTTGCTGAGAGAATGGTGAAAGGAGGGGTGGTCAATGATTGTTTGCTACCAGTTAATAGCCTTAACTGCATCCTTTTGGGGTTGAGGATTAGCTGTGATTTGCTTAGATATGTTTCTATATCATTAAAAGCTTGTTGGGCTACTATATTGAAGTCTGGTAAGGTATCTGCTGAGCAGAATAAATTTGAGTCATCCACATCCTGAACTACTTTAGTGTGCATTGTGGATGAGGCTAGATCATTAGCGAAGATGGTGAAAAGAAGGGGTCCTAGTATGGACCCTTGGGGGACTCCAACCAAGACAGGCAGAAGTGGTGAGAGCTTGGATTTCCATCGTACTGATTGTTGTCTGTTAGAAAGATAGCTTAGGAACCAGAAGAGGGAAGTCTTTGATAGGTTTAGTGAGGCAAGAGTACTAAGGAGTTTCTGATGGGAGACCGTGTCGAATGCTTTTGACATGTCTAAGAAGATCGATGCTACTTGCTGGTTTGAATTTCTCAGCTGGTTGATGGTGTTAGAGAAATTAGTTAGAGCTGTAGTGGTGCTGTGTTTTGATCTGAAACCATGTTGGGAGGGAGAGATAAGGTTGTGAGATAACAGGTATTGTAGTAATTGTGTGTGGATACATTTTTCCAGAATTTTGACACGGGGGAAAGGATGGCTATGGGTCTGTAAATGTTTAATTCTGTTGATGTTCCCCCTTTATGAAGAGGGGTGATACAGGAAATGTTCCATAATTTTGGGATATATTATTTTGCTATAGATCTATTTACCAGAATGGAGGTAGGCAGAGCTATGACATCAGCTGAAAGTTTGAGGTACTCATTGGGGAGTTGGTCAGCTGCTAAGGAAGAAGGTTTCAATTTTTTCAGCATTGTTCTTATGGTGTTAGTTGGGACAGGTTTGAGGTCAAAAGAGTTGTTGTTAGTTTCCACATTAGGTGTTAAGAGATGGAGGGGTGGAATTGTTCCCTGTAACTAAGGAGAAAATGGTGTTTATAAAATAGGTATTGATTTATGAGGCAATACTCACACTTTGGTTATTGGTTGTTGGTTCTTCAGTTGTGGTTTTACCTGGGTGGAGGAGTGAGTTAATTGCTTGCCAGAACATTTTGGGATTGTTTTCATATTTGTTTTGCATAGTTGTATAATATGTTTTTTTTTGTCTAGTTTGAGTTGTTTTTTGTTTGGTATGCTAGCAGAGTTTTATTGTCTTTTGTTTTCTGGTACTGATATCAGGTTTTGTCCCTTAGTTTTTGAAGTGTAATGGTTTCTTTTGATATCCAGGGCAATCTCTTACTTTTACCACAATATGTACAAGTTGGTGCTAAGCTATTTAGAATAGCTAGAAATGTGCCATTGAAGTATGTTACAGCCTGGGCAAGTTGAAGATGATAGAGTGGTGTCCAGTTGCATTTATTGAGCATGTCTATGAATGGTTCATTAGAGAAGCCTTTGGTACTTGGTACGACTTTGTAAGCTATGGTTCTGGGGGAGTTGAGCTAATGACGGATTAAGTAGGTAGGTCTATGGTCACTTAAGTTATTTGGAAGGCATCCGGAGAGATAGTTGTGGGTGATACTGTTGACAAGTGACTAGTCTAAGATAAATTCCCTTTTGCTATGTTTATCTACTCGAGTGGGAAACTGGATTGTTTGGGAGAAACCATGTAGATTTATGAAGGTAGAGGGGTTATCACCAGTGCAAGTGTTCCAGTCTAAGATGAAGTCACCTGTAATAATGGTTTCATGGGTGTAGGTTGAAGCTGTCCAGGCTGTGAGTTCCTCAATGGCAGTGGGAGTATTATTTGGAGGTATGTAAGTGGTAATTATGGTAATATTTTTCTTTGGGTTGATTCTGAGCCGTGTTACTAGAACTTCAAAGTTGTTATCATAAAGGTATTTGATGGGTAGGTATTCTAGGCTTAGGTTATCTTTGTAAAAGATTGCAACCCTGCCACCCTTCTTCCTGATCCTGTCAAGCCTGTGAATGCTATAACCTTGTGGGAGTATGTCTGGGTCTCTTATATGGGGTTTTAGCCAAGTGTCTTTTACTATAAGAATGTCTGGTGAGTATTGTGCAATGGCTGCATGAAAGTCTGTGATCTTTTTAACTAGGTTTCTAAGGTTCATATAAAGAGTGAGAAGGTCTGTAGTTTTAATGTGAGGAAGGTGTGGAATGGTAGCCATGATGGTATATTGCGCAGTATGAGGCCTGGGATTGGGGTATATATATCACCACTATGGAGAATCTGTGATAACATATACATGCATATTTGTATGACAATTTGGAGAGTATGTGAAGGTGTTTGCTGAAGTGGTTAGTGGTATTACTAACAATTACATATTTGAAGTGGAAGTATGCAATAGGTGTGTGATTGTGGAGTTTGGCGGAGATGACAAGGTAGGAGAGTGAGGAGTGGACGGTATTAGTTTAATATAGTGTGAGGCTATGGACATGTATCTGTAGGATGTTAGATAGTATGCAGATAGTTGTATGATATAGAGTGCAGGCAGAAGAAAGGTCATGGTGTGTATTCTTTTTTAAATGTAGGTTACCTGGATGGTATGATGAAGATAAGGGAAAGAGGGGTGTTGGTGTAGCATGGTGGGATTAGCATTATTAAGGATAGTTGCAATTAAGTTGTGTGAGGAGAGGGAGGAGTGTTACAAATAGTGTATTGGTTAATTGAGGTGTGACTGGTGGATGGAGGCTGATAACTGATTGGAGGAAGTTAGGGGAGTGATTAGTGTTGGTATAAGTCTAAATGATGCAGGGGTGTGTGTGAATGGGGGTAGGGTAGGGGGAGTGGAGTGAGCCTGAGTGTAGCGAGGTTGAACGGAGCTGGCTGGCCCCCCTCACAGAAGAGTACAAAGAAAAACAACCAGTATGAGAAGTGGAAGCCTTGGAACTATAAGGTAAGTGAAAGCAAGGAAGAGGTAGAGGCAGAACTGTAGGAGTGTAAGCAGATAGTTGCAGAAAAACTACTTTTATGGTCTTGGTGTGTAAGTAAAACAAAGGAAGGCAAATCTATCTGGGGACAAAATACACCAAGTAAATGGTACTAGCCTTACTTTACAGGAATTCTAATGGTGGGGCAGATTTAGTTGAGACAAGCTACAGCAAGTTTATTTTTAGTTGTGCCACTTAGTGACAAGAGATGAAGCTATAGTTGCCGGGGGGGTGGGGGTGGAGAGCCCTTGGAGGTGTGCACACCAGCCAAAGCAATGTTTAAAAATAACTAGTAAATGTAACAAATATGCTATAAAAAGAAATGTAAATAACGAGTCATAACATTAAAACATAACTATTAAGGACCAAATCTGCTAATAACAAGAAACTGTAAACATCCTGTCACCTATGCAGACTTGTCTGGTGGGTATCCTTATTAAAAGGTGTTACTCTTGGCTTGCAATAACTGTAGGGAGAAGCCAGAGAGTAGTAGTGGTGTTGTTTGCCAATGTTGCGGTTGTGGGGGAGGGGGCGAGCTGTGCTGATACAGGCAGATCAAGTGTGCTGTAAAAGAGATAATGACCACTTGATTAAGGAAAATTACTAGAGTTGTTCACTATTTATATCCAAGCTAATGAAAATGTCAGAAATGTTTATGAAGTAGGTCTTTTTGATATTTAACCATGTCTATCAACTGCAGATATAATTAAATATCCAAAATATAAATATCAATCCTCAATAAACAAATACTGATCTCTCCAGGGACAAACAAGAAATTAAGGCTTTAACAAAATGATTTTGTTGACTTAAAGTCCCTGTTGATAAGTATGATGCATGCCATTGTATATTTAGCCTGAATTTATTAAAATGAGCTAATAAATTTGGTCCCTGCTAGTTAAAGTGCATACAAAGATAGTAAATGCAGAGACATAGCTAGGGGGGGGTGAAGAGGACAGACACCCTGGGAGTCAGGTATCACTGGGTATGATCTTCATTATTGGGATTAATGCTAGTAATGTGTTTGTGGAAGTTATTTAGAGCTCAATGTGTTGTTTAGTTCATTACCAGCATTTAATGCACTATAAGTCAGAGCTGTAGCAAGCTGCGTGTTATAGCAAGTGTTTTGCTACAGTTCTGGATTTCAACTTAAAGCTGAAGGGGTCACCAGATTGATGAATGACCCTCAGCACCAGAAGGGTTTGCTACACCTCTAAGAAATTGTAATACAGACTAAACCTCAGATAAATAAGCAGCTATTTCATGTCATGTACAAAAACTGTGCTCGTAAAACAGAGTGACAGACTTTCAGAATCTCACTGTTGTAGTAGATTATGGAAAGGCTGGAGTAGCTTTAATGTCCCATTCCAAAGCAGAAATATGAATCTACACCACGATATGTATATTTTTTGTTTATCAAGTATCCAAACCTTTGTAAGTTACCCATCACTCTCTCACACAGTTTCTTAAATACCTGACAATTTGGTTGATAAAAAAGCTGCTGATAATATGTTTAATACCAGGAATGGGGTATATGCCTTTTCCCTGGTATTTAGCGATCTTGGAGTTGGAATATTTAAGTAGTAGCAGGATATGGTGGATGCAGTGGGGCATGTCCCTTGCAAAAATAAATAAATAACTAAAAAATTGCTTTGATTTGCATTTTCTGAATTTATATCTTAGAGTATAAGTACTGCGTTGTTGATTTTTTTGATAATTTTTCATCTATTTTTTTTAATGTCAAAGTCATGCTGTTTAGATGTTTTCAGGGTCACACACCCACACACACACACACACACACACACACACACACACACACACACACACATATATAGATATGTATATACACACACACACACACACACACACACACACACACACACACACACACACACACACACACATGTATGTATGGGACTGCTTCACTTACCCGACATCGCAAAACACAGAGCCGACAACACCGACATTGCACAACACTGACACTGCACATACCCAACACATGCAATACCGACACTTCAATACCCTAACACAGCTCCATAAAACATACACACAACAACACGTACAAACAATATACAAAATTAAAAAAAACACTCCACATAAAACTACCTAGTTCCCCTCACTCACACCCTGCCCACCATCTACATTAAACTAAACCCTCACCACTAAAGCAAAACATGCACTACAAATATAAAATCTAAAACACTTACCTGCACCCCCCATACCCCACATAACGTAAATATACCAACTCCAAGATCGCACTACAATGTCCACAAGAGCAGATTTCCTGTTCCACTCAAGCTGGACTGTCGACCTTTCGGAAGTTGCCATTCTGACGTGTCGGTCATCTGACATGTCGAGCTTCTTAGCTCGGTGTTTCGTGTGTTGGTCTACTGAGATTTTGGTAATCTCAAGCAGACCCATAGAAAACTACATATTAGCTAGTTAATAAGGCTATGATTGCCAATTAATGCTGCATAAAAAAGAGACAGAAAAGACAAGAAGTTAATTTGTCATGTGTAGAAAGCTTTAGTAAAACAGTAAAGTCCACCCTAATGAAAGATTAGGGAGGGTGGGGATTTAATAAAGCCTACATGCTTTTTTCCATGTAGGCATCGAGCTGCGCTGCTTATATGGGCGTGAACATTTTTAGATTCAGTAAGCTCTGCTGAGTGGCGCACATGCACGCTTTAACATGGAAACTTCTGTGGAATGCAAATCCCCTCATAAGCAGATGAATGTCATGCAAATGTGCCATGTAGAGTGAGCCAGCAAGCAGATAGGCATCTGTTTAGACCCCATGTCAGTGTCTGTGGTGTATGCAGAAAAATTCCATATACAGGAGTTTAGACAGACAAAGGGGGTTGTAAAAATGGAAATATATGGATAGGAATGTCATACCACAAACACATATGAGTGAAATTAGTATCCTGTGTGTCAGAAAAATGAAAGGAAATAAGTTAAATTCATTTTTTTTAATAATCTGTGCATGTTTGCACTGCGGGCTGCAGTGTGCAAACATGCTTTATAAAAAATAAAAAATAAATTAGAAAAAAATTAATATAATGTAACAGAAATGTATTACAGGACTATGCATGGAGTCGCTACAATGATGCATTGGTGCTGTTGCTAATGGTAGGGCTATGAAGCGTGTAGTTTCTAGGCTATGAGCATGGATACCTATGCAAATGAGGTGGAGTTACTGAATAGCAGAAAGGAATAATCATGTCCGCATATCCCTTTCGTATAGGCTTAGACCCATGTTGCTGTTCACATAGGATGTAGCTGACACGATGTGGGGAGGGGGTGTACCGAATTCTAAGCTCATTTCAGTTTAGGTGCTCATGTTTGCATTGTGCGCCACCTGGTTGAGGATGTCCTTTTGGGGGGGGGGTTCTACTAACTTCTAAGCTTTGTTTACCTTCTGTGCGTGTGTTTACGTGCTGCCATGCTGAGCATGTCTGAAAAAATATATTTAATAAGTGTTGACACTTATTTAAGCCAAAATAGGGCCAATAAATGATGTTAATTATATTGTAGGCAGGTGGAATGCATCATAGTTAGCCAATCACACATTTTGCACCTACAGCAGAGCTCTATAAAGTATGCATACACCTGACATTCTGGTTTTCCCAATACTCTGGACCATTGGAGTACAGACTTGGGAATTTTTACTGAGAGAATGCTAGGGGTTGTTGCAGGCCTGCTACACTGGTATGTGCTAGATGCTGAAGCCAGTGCTGCTGCTGCTGACAATAGGCCTAGACAGAGAAGGAGAAGAGTGTTCAGGCCCAGAGTAATCTTCCAGGAGCTACATGAGCTGGAGATTGTAGAGCAATACAGGGTGGACAGGGGCATACTACAAGAACTGACTGAGATCAGCTTCCCTCAACTCAAACCCAGAGCCAACAGAGGGGGAACTCATCCCAGTGGAAACAAAGGTATATGTAGCCCTTAGGATACTAGCTACAGGTATTTTCCAAAAATCAACTGGTGTCATGATGGGGGCCTCACAGGGATCAGCATCCATGGTACTCCATCAGTTCATGGATGCCATACTACCACATGCCAGTGAGTGTATTTCTTTTCCCCTTACTGCTGAGGTGAGGGCCAGCAATATGCAACACTTCTGCCATTAAGCACACTACCCTGAAGTACTGGGTGCCATAGATTGCACTCATGTATACATCAAGGCACCACCTGGTGAGGAGTGTAGACTCTACGTCATCAACAAGGGGTACCACTCCATCAACTGCCAAGTTGTGTGTAATGCCCAAGGGATTATCCTGAATGTGTGTGCTGGCAGCCCTGGCAGTTATCACATCTCCAATATCTGGCACACATCAAAGATGTACCAGATGTTTGCTAGGGGGACATCCCATATGGCCATTTACTGGGGGATGCTGGCTACTCCCTGGAACCATAGATGATGACACCCATCAGAAATGCACACACACCCAAGGCAGAATGCCCTAATGAGGCACACGCACAAACTAGGAACATCTGAGATTATGTGTTTGGACTTCTGAAGTCACAGTTCCTGTGCCTTGATATATCTGGTGGAGCCCTACAATACTCTCCAGCCACATGTGAACACATGTTCACAGTATGTGCTATGCTACACAATCTGATCCTGCAGAAACAGCTGCAGCAGGATTAGCAAAAGGAAGGGATACACAGCCCCCCCACCAGTGCCTAGGTCACCACAGCCACAGTCACAGGAAGACTCAGAGGAGGAACCCCCTGATGATATCCCTGTAGGCAGGCGTAGGCATGCCCAGTACGCCATGGCTTTGGCTAAGAGACAACACATAGCACATTCACTCACAATCTAGGTCCCTAGGGACTGACACCTTACTCCTACTCAAATACATATAATAAAATTCATGCCAGTCAACCCACACAACCTTTACCTATCCATGTATTGGTTGTGTACTGCTTGCATCAGACAGAGTCAGTCCTGAACTACAGTTTTGTCAACTGCTGAATTTGCAAGCTAAGTCCCTAACCTACACACTACTTATAAGGATTACTATAATATGGTATTGTATGTACTGTATGGATCTGCTGCATTTATGCAAGGAAATATAGTGAGCTATTTTGACAAAAGTAACATCCACATTGGACTACAGTTACCCAGTCCACTAGTATGTGTTCCTTAATACTCACTAGGTCTCATGGTTGGAATATGCACTACATCTGTCAAGGGAGATGTTAAACAGTGGGGTCACATGATAGTTGGACTACTGTGTATACCAGCAGAACATATGCCGTTGTTCCCCCACACCCAACACAGCAGATTTCCCATATAACCACGTTAACAGTAGGTCATCAATGGTATATCAGCAGTCCAGGCAAACTCAGGGCAGTAACATGGAAATTGATCACACATTGTATATCTCACTTAACACAGGAATAACAACATATATATGTATGCTGTTAATTGTGTGATGAATGACTACTCTCTGGCTGGCAGCTTGTGTGGCTCAGTGGACCAGGGAACTTAGCATGGGTGATGCCGTTGATGGTTCATAGGTTCATAGGATGATACTAAGCTATTGGCCTGGAGGCCCTTATATGCCTTGCCAAGAATTTTGCCCATGTTCCCACAAAGTCAGCACCTGTTTCCCCTGTCCAGCAGGGACACAGGTGGGATCCCAGGGGTGCATTTTTTGTTTCCAATCCAGTCGTCCAGGTTCCTCTTAAAGAGGGCTAGAGAGGTACTATACTTGGCATGGAGAGGAGTCTATTCCATAGATTGAGGAGTCTTTTGGACAGAAATTTATCCCACCGACAAGTTCTATTAATGTCACAGACCTTGCAAGTGGGTTGCGACAGTGGAGTTTGGCTTATGGATATGCAGCCATCCCATTAAGGCTGGGTCTGAGATGGCCATGTATGCCAGACACAGGTCGCCTCTGAGCAGTCTGTGCAAGACTGAGTAGAGAGACAGGGCTTTTAGCCTGTCAGTATAGGACAGGTGTTTGAGACCCTGGATTTTCCTGGTCAGGATCCTTTGTGGTCTTTCCAGATGCTTCATGTGCTTGGTAAGGTACATGCCGAAGGTGCTATTGTACTAAATAATGTGTCTGATAAGAGAGGAGTACAGGAATGTTATGACCTCCTTGTTCCTGGATGAAATACCCTTACTTATAAGGTGGGCCACGTAGAAAGCCTTCCATACAATGGAGGCAACATGGTGGTCAAAAGTCAGGCTGCTATCAACCTGGGTACCCAAATCCTTCACTACTGATTACATGCTTAGTACATTGTTATTAAGGTGATAATTAGTGGAACTCCATTTTCCCCAAAGGGGATAATGATGCATATCTTGCATTCAGTTTGAGGCCATGCTTCTGGTGTCAGTCATTTGTTTGGGTAATGCCCTCTTGGAGGATGTTCACATCACTAAGGGAGTTTAAGACAGCACCTACCTTGCAGTCATCTGCAAACTTGGTCAGCCACAGACCACTGGTTTTGGCTTGCACCTCAGAAAAGTATATCCCAAACAGTAAAGCCCCAAGATCAATACTTTGGGTACACCACTCTTTATGGGTCTACTACTAGAAGTGGTTTCCCCTATTTTGACTGAGTGGGTTCTATCAGTGTGCCAGTTAGCTACCCATCTGGTAATATACAGGTCAGGGGTGTAGCTAGGATTTTCAAATTTGTACTGACAGCTCTCAAACTGCTACCCCCCTCCCCAGCCAAGCTACTGCAATTCTCGTAATTCACAGTTCGCTCTTTTAGTGTCGATGAAGAGGCATTCGCTGTAATGCCTCTTCAGTAATATAATATAAATTCACTCAAACTCGGTTCCTTGAATTGAAAATTAACCTGAAATGTCAGTTCTTTGAAAAATGCAGCATGGTAGTTGGGGTAGAGACTTTATGCTTTTGTTTTCTGTAACTAAGGTACAAGTTTTGAGCTTGAGTAAATTACTAACCACCTGCTACCACTAACTAGGATGTTTCATTCACACACACACCCCTACCTACCTCTTAGTGCAAGAAATATGGACAAAGCCTAAAATAAACAGGGACAGATATTAAATAATGTTCTTGTGAACTTAGAAAGTTGCTAGAATAACAGGATTTGTGCTAGTATGAATTTTTCAAAGGACATGAAGTCTGAAGCACAAATGTCTGTCATTATTTAGCAACTTCAGCCTTCAATGATTTTCTAGAAAATCACAAAATTTATGAGGAACAGACAAAAATATGGGGCAAAAATCTGGACATTCTGCAAAATGTGGACAGTTGAGCGGTATACTACGTACACACACACACACACACACACACACACACACACACACACACACACACACACACACACACACACACACACACACACACACACACACACAACCTCTCAACCTCTTACAGCAACAAACTCATAAATAAAACTGAGGCAAAGGCCCAAAAATAAGGACATTTTTTTTAAATATTGCTCTTATAAACTTAGAAAGATAATAGAATAGTAGTAGGTCTTGCATCAGTACGAATTTTCTGAAAGGTATGAAATCTGAAACTGAAATGTCTGCATTATTTTCTAACTTCAGTCTTTAACAATTTGCCACTAATTTGCCAGAAAACTGCAATTTTATGAAAAACGGACCAAAAATGTGATGCAAAAATCTAAAATTGCCAGACAATACAGCTGGGAACCTGTCAAAGGAGGGACACCATTTTAATATGAGCACAGTTAACTTAGAGCAGCTGACAAAATTAGAGAATCTACATGCATTTCTGAAATAAAAGTAATGTATAACTCTGATCATTACAGTTATTTATAAAAGTAAAGTAAACCCGCTATTTTTTATTCCAAAATTGCTATTTTGTGGAGGGATCATTAGGGGAAGAGCAACATTTTGAGCCAAAATCAGGGACAGTTGAGGTTTGGCTATGCCTAATTCTATAAAGCAATTTATTTGCATGTACCTCTCAACCTGTTAATGCAATAAATCTGGACAAGGCCAAATATATTGAGGGAACATATAAACAGTACTAAAATTGCTATTGTATAAACTGGGACAGTTGATAGAACAGGTCTTATTTTAGCATGCATTTTTCTGAAGGTTATAAAGTCTGAAACTAGTGTCATTTAGTAACTTAATTCCTAAATCATTTGCCAGAAAACCACAAACTGAGGAACAAACCAAAAATAAGAAGCAAAAAATCTATTCATTCTTTGAAAATCTGGACAGTTGGGAGGTATAGTTCAGCTGGGGCTGTCTAAGTTTGCCGCCCTTCCCCTCACAAAACCATGGTCGAATGGAGCCTCCCCTGCAGCCATTCCAATGATCCATTACTTTGCTATTTCACTCCATTTACCATAAACACTAATGTGCATACTGATTTACTTCTATGATGATTTGAATTTCATTTGAAAGTTTTATTTTGCATTTTATAGCACAAACACTAAGACATCTGCTAAACAAACTTGGCATTAAAACTTCTCTGCCCTTGAAACTCATTCATTGAAACATTAAAACCCACATTCAAAGAAAAATACATTTTACCCATGGCAGATAAAAATTAATTCTGGGCTGCTTTTAAATCATAGGCCCTTGCATATGAAACATACATGTGCTCTTTGATACACCTTCCTATTGCTTTGAACATTTTTCCAGTAAACAATGAAACAAAACTGCCCAATTCAGAACATTTCCATCATAAAAGTCTAGTCAAACTTCTACAGTCCACCATTATCAGTAAATAATATGCACAATCTCTGAAGTAGTAAAAAAGTCATCTAAATAATTCCACGTTAAATAAATCTAACTAATGAAGAGGTTGTTGCTAGCAATCACCTTTATATTTCATGACTTCACCGAAAAATAAAGTGTCTGATGCCCTGAGGAATAAATTGCCTAAATTACATTAATAATAAGCTAGTAATATTGCAATAGGAAATGGATGGCAAACTGATAACAGGCTCATAGTTAGTGTCTTAACTTTCAGTACAGCAGCATTCACCCCTTATGGGAGTAGAACCAACAACCTTCTGCATTAAAAGCAAGTACACAACATTTTGTGCTACTAGCAATGTGAGCCGACTTAGCATAATCACCACTAAACTTCTCTTCCCCTGCAGCTCTCAGCTCCTTGTAAAATCTACACAATACTCAACTACATCTCAACTTCAGCACAAGAAGTCTGGAAAAAGCCAAATTTATTGGGGTGGGTCAAAAGGGCAAAAACAGGAACACATTAAACATTGCTTGTATAATCTTGAAAGCTGCTAGAATAAAATGCTGTGTTACCATCATACATTTTACTGCCAAGGTCACTGTGCAAAATAGTCAGAACAACATACCACTATGCCAAATCACCTGCTTTGTGAAAGAGAGGAAGACTGAAACTTAAATGGCTATCATTTAATGAATTCAGTTCTCACCATAGCTGTCAACCTCTTAGCACAAAACACCTGGACAAACCCAGTAATGAGGGAATACAGCCCTCAAACATATTCAGTGAATTCAGTTCTTGCCATAGCTGTCAACCTTAGCACAAAAACCTGGACAAAGCCAATAACAGGGTATTACAGTCCCAAAAATAAGGACAAATTTCAAATAGTCATAAACTTAAAAAATTGCTATAAAAAGGTTGTGTTACTATATATTTATTGCTAGAATAAAAGTTGTTTTACTATGTCACAAACACAGGGATAAGATGCAGACTCCACACAGAAGGCACCCCAGCCAAGAATCAAACCAGAAAACCTATAGCTGTGAGGCAACAATACTGCCACTGCACCATCAAATATGTAAGGAAGTAAACATTCAGAAACCTGAAGTCTGAAATTTAAATGCCTGTCAATTTGTTAATCAGGACAGTCTGACTTGGAACAAAAAAAACAATTCTCAGCAGAGGCCCAGGAAAAATAATGCAGACATGTCTTTGTAACATGGGAGGACACAAAAGCAAACCCACACAAACACAGGGAGAAGATACAGACCCCCCCCACAAAGAAGGCACCCCAGCCAAGAACCAAACCCAAGAACCTACAGCTGTGAGGCATCAATGCTACATTGCTACCACTGCACCATCAAATTTCAAGCATTGCAATATTTAAACACCACAGATATGAGGAATAGAATAGATCAGATCAAATATGAGGCAAAAATCTGCAATTTTTTTACAAATGGTGGTGGGTAGGGAATTCAAGTCTTTAACACCTGCTTACAAGGTACAGGGTTCAAGCCTAAGGTATTCCCTACCACACCACCATGAGTAATTACCAGTACATCCCATCCCACCTGGGGCATTTTCACACACACACACCCCCCCCCAAAAGACCCTTCTACAGAACGTCCTTGAAGTGAGGCCAACATCCTCCCGCTTGACCAACATAACGTGTACATCCTCACCAACCCTCGGTTGCAAGACCCAGAATGTCCTTGAAGTCCAACATAACGTGTACATCCTCCCGACCAACATAACGTGTACATCCTCCCGCTCAAAATGCATTTGAACTGGCGGCCGGAAATACATGCGTGGTGCGTGGTGAGCTCCATTCTGACTGGCTGCCCTGATGAGCTGACGTCATTGTGCAGTAAAGCGCGAAAAAACAAAAAAGTGAACATTTAAAAAGCTACCCTCCTTCTAAATAAGTTGTACTGAATTCAGTACAGTGCGTATGCCTCCCGACGTCCCTGATACAGGTTGATGCCTAACTGGGAGAGTTTATTTATTATGCCGGAGTGGGGAATAGTATAAAGTCTTTGGCTATGTCAAGGTAGGTGGTGTGCACCATCTTTCCCTCATCCATGGCTTTGGTGACTGTTTCAAAGAAGTCTAACAGGCACAATCTCCCTTTGACAAAACCAAACTGTGTGGGGTCAAGCGTTTGGAGGTTGTCAGTGTCCTTGTTTATAAGGTCCATGATAATACGTTCCATGGCCTTGCAGATTAGGCTAGTTAGGCTGATGGGCCTGTAATTGCCTGGGTCAGTAGACGCTCCACCTTTATGTAGAGGGATCACACTGGCTGTCCTCCATTTGGCTGGGATGAACCCGGTGCTCAGGCTTTGGTTGAATAGGGTGCCTAATGGAGCTGACAGCTCATGCCTGAGTTCATGTGGGATACAGCTTGGGATGTTGTCGGATCACATGGAGACTGTATTTCTTGCCTTTGAGAGGGCATTAAACACCTGCTCCCTGGTGATGAGGGGAGAGGGGCAGGTGCTGGGGATGTCCTAGTTTACTGATGGGGGGAACAGGAGGGTGAAGATTTCACTGAACCTGTATGTCAATAGGTTGGCTATATCTATTAGCGTTTGTGTAAGTGGTGTTACTGACCACCAGTTCAGAGCAGATTTGGGTGTTACCTTTCAGACTGCGGACATATGTGAAGAAGGCCTTGTGATTGTCCTTAGAGGATGTGGCCAATTTGGAATCAAAGTTAGCCTTATAGGATTTCACCAGTGACCTTATTTGCTTGTTCAGACAAAGGAGAGCTTGCTTCCAACTTGGAACCTCCTCGTTCTTGGTCCTGGACAGCAATTTTTTTCTTTTATTATACAGTTTGTTTATTGCTGCTGTCCATCAGACAGGTTTATTCTTCCTTGAGGAAGATAATTTGGTCCTGCCAGGTATGGCTGAGTCCATACAGCTATGTAGGTGTTCATATAGTTTTTTGGTGTAGTCTTGGACATTAGTGCTAGTTAGTATTGAAGGGGTGGTGGCTGAGAAGTTGTTATACCTGCTCTCAGGAGATTGTAGTCAGCTTTGGTAAAGTTATTTTGTTTGACTCTGATGGGGGGGGGCAGGGGAGATGGTAACTTCAAAGGTGATCGCTTTATGGTCAGATCTTACCAAGGAGGATGACACTGTAGGGGTGCTATAGTGGCTACTCATGTTGGTTAGTACGAGGTCCAGGATATTTTCACCTATCTTAGGGGTGTTGACCAGCTGATCCAATGCACTGGCATTGACAAAGTCAAGGAATCTCTGGGCATTCATGCTTGGGCTAGAATAGGTCTTCCACACTATGGTTGGGTAGTTAAAGTCACCCAGGATCAGGGTAGAGGGTTGAATCTTGATGGATTCAAGTAAGTCCAGATAGGTGGAGTGGGTGTCTTGAGTCATGGTTGGGGGTCTGTAGCTAGCTATGATTTGATTAGGTGTTTTGTCAACAGTTAATTGCACTTGGAGTGTCTCCTGTGTGTCATACCATTTGACCAGCCTGGAAGTGTATATGTCTTTGATAAATATTGAATCTCCACTTCCTTTGGCTTTGTAGTGCTCCATTTGGGGTCTGAAAATATAATAGGATGAGTAGCCTGGTAAACTTGGGGTGCTTTCCGCAGCTTTGAACCAGGTTTCAGTGACTGCACAAATGTCAGCATCCTACAGACCAAGGAATGCTTGCAGTGAGTGCAGTTTCATGCTAAGACTCCTAGCGTTTAGCAGGATGACCTTTAAATTTTGATTAGAATCATTTTTCATGTTGGTAATTTAGTGCTCATGACTTTGCCTAGCTTTGCCAGAAGCCTGAAGCTGAGGAGAGACAGATGAAGGCCATCTCTAGCAAAACATTGTGGGCTGTCAGTCATGTCCTCCCAGGCTGTCAGGTACTGGATCCCCTTGAAAAAACAAATAGTCTTCCCTGCCAAGTCTTGAACATGGACGTCTGTCAACTACAGCCTACTGCACTAACCACTAGGCTACACAGACCTTAAATGTACATCAGATACATTATTTAACAAACTGAGCTACTGAGCCACTGGTGACTATTCAAATCTGGAAGTATCCACATCTTTGCATGTGGGTATTATTATGTTGGTGTTTTCACAGACTATCAGTCTGTGTGTGGTGTAACATTATGAACCTCTGTCACATATTAATTACATCAGATAGCTGGAGAATGCCATGGACATTTTGAGTGAAGTGCAGTACTGCAGAAACAAGGACAGATGCCCGTGTCTGTAACACACAAAATCCCAGACTGGAGTGCAGGTAGGTGTGGCCTGGAGTCACTTTATAAGTACTGACAGTTCAACTGGGCATCCCCATACTGTTACTGCACAATCTTCTTGCGCCTTGACCAAATTGACCTGTTATGTATAGATATGTCTGTACATACCTAAATATATGTATGCATATCCGTCTGTCACTCTCTCTCTCTCTCTCTCTCTCTCTCTCTCTCACATACATAGTATATCTATCTCTATGTATTTTCAAATAGATATATAGCTATATAAACACACACACACACACACACACACACACACACACATATATATATTTATATATATTATATATACATATATATATATATATATATATATGTGTGTGTGTGTGTATATAAATATATATATATATATATATATATATATAGATATTTATTTATTTAGATATATATATATATACACACACACACACACACTATATATATATATATATATATATATATATATATATATATATCTATATAACACCCTACACCCTAGAAACTAAACATACTAACTTCTTTCACATCAGCAGTACAAAGACAACTCTTATGCTATGCTCCTACTCCCAACACACTAACACCAGTAAAATTAGCCTTAGACTGAAACACTACTGTAAAATAGTAAATAAATTCATGAAATTTATCTCTAAGCTAAGACTTAGTCTGTTACTTGCTGGAGATATACATCCTAACCCGGGCCCTACCAACACAAATAAATACTCTCCCCCTACCTATAATGTAAGCCAAAACCCTACAACACTCCATCCACCCAACTCTCTTCTTACCTGTCATCTCAACATCAGAAGCATCAATAACAAACTGCATGAACTCCATGCTCTCCTTACTGTTCTCGCTCCTGACATACTGTGTCTCTCTGAGACCTGGTTAAAACCCACAACTACTGATAATGAAATACTTCTCCCTGGGTATAACATACACAGGTTGGACCGGGCCTCCAGAAAAGGGGGTGGGGTGGCAGTACTCTATAAATCTGACATGATTGTAACTACAGATGTTATACAACCACCTCAGATTAATAATTCAGAAATCTTAGCTACCAAACTGAAGCTTAATAACAGTAAATGTATCTATATAATCTGCATGTACATTCCCCCAGGTAATAATATAGCCACACTAGAAAATACCTTCCACTGGATATGTAATCACTACCCTCAAGAAACCTTACTGCTCGGTGACTTTAATATAGATTGGAATACATGTTCCTCAGAATCTCCTACCTCTCATGTTAACTTACATTCTTTCAAGCAAGTTATTAATACTCCAACTAGAATAGGTAAACCTAACCAGAAAGAAAGTATACTCGATTGGGTACTCATTAATAATCACCCTAGCCAGTATACATTTGGTACCCTCCCTGATAGTGTAAGTGATCACTACCTTACATATATAATCAAACATAAAGCAGGCAATCCAAAACAACCCCTACTTCGACATGTCAGAAATAAAAAAAACTTCGACCTAACCAAATTTCAACAAGAACTTCACTCTTGTAATTGAAATATACTAAAACATCTCCCCCTAGAAGAAGCAGTCTCCTACTTCAGCAAAAAATTCATTGAGATCCTTGACTTTCATGCTCCCATCCGCTCTAAGAAAACCAAGGCAAAAGCCACACCATGGCTCTCAAAAGAGACTAGGCTTAAAATTAAACTTAGAGACAATGCTTGGGCTTTATGGCGAACTACCAAACTCCCTCGGGATCAAACTGAATATAAGCAACTTAGGAATGCAACTAAAAAATTAATACTACTTGACAAAAAACAATACTACAGCAAATTACAAACTTCCAATCAACATAACCCTCAAAAGTTCTGGGCAGGGCTAAATAATCTTTTACACCCTGGCAAAACTACTACCCCTGTACCAGCCGCCCTCACCGACAAACCCCCAGAAGCAGTTTCAGACAGTTTTAATCATTTTTTACCAAGACTATCCAAGCCCTAGCCAGTACGCTGCCCCTCAGCCCCCACAGCCCAGATAATTCCACCCCAAAAAATTTACCACTATTTAGCTTCCAACCAATTGCAACATCACTTATCCGCACCTTACTTAGAAAACTTAAACCTACCACCCTCTCAGCTGACCAACTTCCAGCTGAATACCTACAAAAGTCAGCTGATGCCATTGCCTATCCAGTCTCATTACTTATCAACCGCACCTTAAAAGAAGCTAAAATTCCTAATATCTGGAAGATATCCTACATCATTCCTCTCCATAAAGGGGGTAGTTCTACTGAACTCTGTAACTACAGGCCCATAGCCATACTCTCTCCTCTAGCTAAAATTATGGAGAAATGTATTCAAAAACAATTCATGTACCACCTAATAAACAACCATCTCCTGGCAGATACACAGCATGGCTTCAGACCCCACCATAGTACCACTACAGCCCTCTTAGTCTTCTCAAATAGCATAAACTATTATTGTAACAATAACCATATCTCTTCACCTCTATTCCTGGACCTGTCCAAAGCTTTTGATATGGTGGATCATGAACTATTAATCCACACCCTACAATCACTCTGTCTAGATCTAAAAGCACTACAATGGTTTGTTTCCTACCTAAGTGACAGACAACAGGCTGTAATTTGGCAAAATAAACTTTCCACTCTATTACCTAAGACCCTGGGTGTTCCACAAGGCTCTATATTAGGCCCACTACTATTCTCCATTTTTATCAACGATTTGCACACTGTCATACCTAAAGTTAACTGCATCCAATATGCAGATGACTCTACACTTATTTGCTCTGTTACATCCTCTTCAGAGTTACAGCTAATTACCCAGACTACCTTTAACACAATAGAAAACTGGGTCTCCAACTGCCGCTTGATATTAAATCCCAAAAAGACTAAAATGCTAATATTCATACCAACACAAAGGTCCTGCCCCATAAACATTACAATTAAATCTAAGGATGGCACAATCATCTCACCTGACCCATCTACTAAACTTCTAGGGGTCATTATTGACAACAACTTAAACTTTGACCTACACGCTATCCAATTGATCAAAACCTTCAATAAAAAACTAGGATCCCTGTAGAGAATAAAAAACTTTCTGACTCCCCCAGCCAAGGTAGCCATTGCTCGATCTCACCTTCTCTCTACTCTCCTATACGCATCCCCTCTTCTTCTAAACAACAACAAGACAATTCTAAATAAGATCACTACCTGTTATAATCACATAGCCAGATTTGCCACTGGGCTCCCCTTTAGGACACATCACTGCATCATCCTAACCCAGCTCAGTTGGCTCGAACTACCTAGTCTACTGCTCTACAACCAACTGATTTTGGCCCACAAAATCATATACAACCCTGAAAACACCCCTGCACTCAAAAACCTAGTCACCCTGTATCACAACTCATGACCACTGCGTTCCTCTAACAGAGTCCTCATCCAGACTTACAAAACTAATAACCTAGCTGGTGACTCTCTCCTTTCTAACTCTCTAGGTAGATCTTGGAACCATCTACCCCCTGAGATTACCTCACTTTCTTCTATAAATCATTTCAAAGCCAAGCTCAAACAATACCTGGGTTCAAAATGGACCTGCTACTGTACCAAACCTGGCTAATCCATGGACTATCCACAAGGATCACCCTTAGCAACTGCTACTTTTTCCAACCACACTTGATGGTATCTTATGATTATTTTGTCACTACTCCTCATGATAACTCTTCACTCCTTGCTAAAAAAAAAAAAAAAAAATTGTTTTGTTTTTTGTACATTGTCTTTTTGTATATTGTCTTTTTCTTGTTTGTTATTGTTGGAGCTTTTCTCCCCGGGCCTCTGCTGAAAATGGACATATATCCAGTCGGACTATCCTGGTTAACAAATGTAAAATAAAATAAATAAATAAAAATATATGGGTCGACCTTCTTTTAATGAAATTACATTTCAACGAATGTTACTTACCTGACCACACTTCTGTGAAGCTGTACTCCACCGAAAGCAAGGACTGACGAAATCCTTTCACTGTACCACTTGGCCACCATGGGAATAAACCTAAATGACCAAAAGTAAACCCACCAAAGTGGGGGGCTTCACCCCCACACCCCTCTACTTAAATATACTAAAGAGAGGACAACCTTTACCATGGTGGCCAAGTGATTCTTTTCACAGTGAAAGGATTTCAGAAGTCCATGCTTTTGGTGGAATGCAGCTTCTGAGAAGTGGGGTTGGGTAACATTCATTGAAACATAATTTTGTTAAAAGAAGGTAGACCCATACACATATATATATATATATATATATATATATATATATATATATACACACACACACACACACACACACACACACATATATACATAAACATGTATACTAGATTATATATATATATATATATATATATATATATATATATATATATATATATATATATACATAAAAACATACATCTCAGTCTCTCTCCATATATCTACATAACACATATACATATCATACACACACACAACAACATTTATATATACATCACTGTTATATACAGAAATATGTGTGTAGATGTCTGTATTGCCCAACATGCCCTAATACTGCTGAGTGAAGCTGTTCTATCACACATCTATAATGTTGCTCAAAGGATCCAAAGTTAGGGCTCAACAGTACATAATGCACTTACCTACAGACCCATTTGCCTGCTGGATGTCACCACATAGACAGAAATAGGTGAGCAGGTGGTGTAATGTATAATGTTGTCTATGCACACATGGACAGGGCACATTATTTCTGCCTACAGGCTTGCGCATCCAAGTGCAAACAGCCACATATGACCGTACTGGTAACTGTAGACACATAGCTAGGATAATAACAGTTATCTCACTGCTAGGATACTAGATGCAGATAACAGTATGAAGCAATATCACTCTGCAGGCCACAGATGCTGTTCAACACAAGCCTAGTTTGTGTAATCCACAAATAGGTTTCCTGCAATCACATATAAAAGAGAAATAAGTTATGGCTTCTAATCTCACTTCAAGACACTTGGTGCATGTGTGTGTCTGTGTGTGTGTGTGTGTGTGTGTGTGTGTGTGTGTGTGTGTGTGTGTGTGTGTGTGTGTGTGTGTGTGTGTGTGTCCTCCTGCCAAACATCTAAAAAATCCTTCATTGGGTATCACATTGCAATGGTTATGCACTTTTTGGCCCTGTAAGTTGCTGCTGGCTTCCAAACTGCCCTCTTCTACAAGGCCTGATAATTTATTCTACTTTAAGACTACCAGCTGCCACTGTAGCATCTGACTTAAGCTGTGGTGCATGCGATAAGTATTGCGATCTATAGTGTGCAAGAATTTATAAGTAATCTCACTCCAGAGCACTTGGTGCATGTGTGTATGTCCATATGGCATAAATATAACCACCTCGGTAGCTTAGAAATAGGTAGGGGGTTGCAGAATTTTACTTGTAGCAAGTGATGTGCCCCTCCAAATGCCTGACCGCAATTAGGCCTGCTGATGTCATCAAGCATATGTCCTAAACCGATAGTACTATCAGACTTGAGGTCTGTTGTGTGCATCACATACTGTGATCTGTAGTTTATACCATTACATAGGTAAGTGCTCTAATCTACATACAGTCAACTTGCACTATGTGTGTGTCATGTCCTGTAAGCAGTAATTGGAAGTGGTGCTATCCTCAATGTAGCCATGCTTGTGTGTGTGTGTGGCTGTCAGAGCAATTTACATCAGCTTTTGGAACCATAGGATGTTTGAACTTTACTAGCATAATGACCATACAGACATCACAATCGTAGACAACTGTATACCCTTATTTACATGATCAGCACGTATTGCCCCAATTTGAGTAGGATACAGGCAGTAGCCCTGTGGTGAAATGACAGTAGCCCAGCCAAGCATACAGATGGTATGTGCTGAGGTGCACTGCTTGCCATTAGCCAGGGTTCTGTTTCAAGGTGGGTTAAAATCTGCTAGACAAATCTCTCCCACTAGCATGTAAGTTTACTAACATTATATACTAGGTTAATATCCTTAGAGTGATTAATCCATGTACTATGCCACCTACAGGTATGCAGCATTTACAATCAAGCATGATCACAAATAGCCCCTATGCAAGGCAGAGATCACCTCTGAGTTGTTTATATGCCACAGGCTACAGTGACACTCATTTCAGATGATTCCCATTGAACACAAGCTGAAGACATGAAGTTCCCTTCTGATGGACCATACTGTTGTGTGCAGGTGCCAGTACTTCCTGGAAAGGTCCATTTCCAAATGGTCATTGTACTCAGATATTGGCATGCTGAGGGAAGAGTACATGGAGGTTATGAGTATGTCAATTAAGGGTAATTGTCCCCTCAGCTATGACATATGATTCCTGTCATACCACTGGGGAGACATGGTGATCTCAGGCACATTATCAGGTACATTGGTGTTAGTGATGGAAATGATACTACATATATATTTGCATGAAGTTTATGGCCATTACTATGTCAACAGGCATTTGTTCATCAATACCCTCTTCTAGGATATTGACATAATTCACAGACTCCATGAGTGCTCACGGTTTGCAGACATCAGCCAACATTGTTAGCCACAGACAGTCAGTATTTGCTTGTATTGTGGTTAAAGGGATTCCAAGCAGTAGAGGGCCCAGGACTGAGCCTGCTGAACACTGCTGCTTACAGATCACCTATTGGAGCTGGATGTCCCTATGTTGAGTATGTGTGCCATTAATGGGATACTAAGTGGCCCTACAATGCTAGTACAGTGGATGTTTAAGTGGATGCTTTGTAAATGATGTCTGAGTGGGGGGTATAGTCAGATGGCTTGGCTCAGTCCAGGGGGTTGTATGCCCTGATGTCCCCTTACCCCTTACCTTGTCCACCACATTTAACAGTCATGATCCCCCTGTCAGACATCCAAACTGTGTACAGTCAAATGTATGTAGATCACATATATGTGTGCTGATCAGCTCCATGATGACTGCCCCTATGGCTATAAAAATATGGATACTCAGGCAAAGAGGTCTATAGTTCTGGTGGTCAGTGCATGCATCACCTCTGTGCAAGGGTATAACAGTTGTCATTGTCCAGTCAGCTGGGGTCCAGCCAGTGGTTTCAGTATGATTGCAAGGTGTTCCCAATGGTGTTAGTAATACATGACAGATCCCATGTAGGATGCAGCCTGGGATGTTAGCACGTCCAATAGATGCTGTGTAGCCTCCATAGAGAGGCCATTTACGACCTGCTCTGTAAATATGGAAAGTATGGTACAGGTTCTAAGAATATCATGTGTCACGTGGTGGGGACAGTGGAGTGAAGTTGGCGCAGAACATGTGGGACTACAAGTTAGCTATGAGTACAGACCCATTCTATGTGGCATCATTATGTATGAGTTCACCAATAATCTGGGCCTGTCCCTTGAAGTTACACAAGTAACTACATTGTGCATTACGGTTCTGCTTTGGATGGGTAGCTAATTTTGTCACTTACTGTGTCTACACAACATCACACAGCGCTATGTGGTAGTTTTAGCTGAGGAGGTTGTGCCTCCATTTTAGGGGGTAGCCCTCACCCCAACTGTCACACAGCAATATCCACCTCTTATTGTACAGCCTTATAATGGCAGTTGTCCACTAGGCAGGTTTGCTGTGCCATGGGCCTTTGGGCTTTGGGCCAGTTATTTTACATTAAGAAGGTGTGGTCTGCACTCTTGTGGGAGGAGAGGGTAGATTCTGCCCTTCTGAGCTGGGAATTTCTGGTTAAGGGCTTATTGTGCCTGCTTATTTGAACTGTTTATTTCTGAAATTGGTACATCTTGTTTGCTGTAGCATAGACTAAATTCAGACCTGCTGAATCTAGCTTTGTTTGCATAACTTGAGCACTAATTCAGACCATCTTTTTTGGAGAAGGTTCCCCTGAACCCTAGTGGCAGGAGTGTGCAGTTAGAACTTGTCTGATCGAAGACTGCTGGAACGGGACTCCGTTTTTAGCTTTTTATTGGTTAATTTGTTTAAATCAGTTTGCCTGTTATATTAAAAAAAACAAAATACACTTTATGCATCACCGCTTAGCTAGGGGTAAACTATTCCTGGTGCCATAAAGTCTGCTCTTCAAATTTTCCCTTAGAACTAGCCATTTTTTTAGTTTTAGCACTCAAATCTGTTTCTTTGAGCTCAGCACTTGTTCAGAACTCATTGTAAGCACTAAATAAACTACAAATTACTACAGCACTCAACTTTCCTCACTTCTCTAGAGGAAAACAGTTTTTAGTACTTAATAAATAAGCAACTATCCAGACATGTCTAAGGGTCAGGTCCTGGTGTTTTCTCCGGTCTACGTGATGAATCTGAGCACCTTGGAGCAATGCAGCAATTGCCTCATGTACACAGACAACCGTCTCCTCCTACCACCCAACACTACAACCTGTGAGAGATGCAGTTATATAGCCAAACTGGAAGCAAAGCTCTTTTCACCCAAGATTGGACTAGACAGTCAAGAGGAGAAGGTAAACACTTGCATCACACCACACTCATCACTTAGTCCCTCAAAACCTACACCACCAAAACACACACATAGCAACACAAAACACACACCTACATTCATGGAGGCTCTCAATAAAAATCTGCTCAAGCAACAGAGACCTCCAAAGCAGAAATGCATGCAACCTCCACCCCCCAACACAACACAAATGACACATAGCCCACAAACTCAGTGTGTCACTCAACCACAGCCCATAAGGCATAACAACGTACCCAGCACTTTAGTCATAGGTAACGTTATAGTCAGGCACACTGATGTTCCACTCACCAGGCTAAACAAGGAGAAAGTTACTGTCATATGCCTGTCGGGTGCCAGGATCCGCCACATAGCACATGCACTCAGGTCACTCCACAACAAGTACAAATATGACTCTGTCATTGTCCATGTTGGTGTGAATGACCTGAGATGTACATCCCTGGACTACATGAAAAGAGACATGGAGGAGCTCTCCGAGCTTGTAGCCCTGGCAGGTATGACCCTAGCCCTGAGTAGCATCCTGCCATCACCCAGAATGATACCACAGTACAAGGACAAAATGATTGACTTTAACAATTGGCTAAGATTCTGGTGTCATTCTTAGGGGATCCAGTATCTGTCTGCCTGGGATGACATGATGGACAGACCACAATGCTTTGCCAGAGATGGCCTGCACCTGTTGCCCTTGGGATTCTGGATACTGGCTAAGGCTCTTGCCACCCCTATAGTGCCGTTTTTAGGCAAGGTTCAAATGACAAATTCACCACTGTAACAGGTACAAGCAAGCAAAATCTGAGGGTAATGTTACTCAATGCTAGAAGTCTAAAGCTCAAAATACATTCACTCGAGGGACTCCTTAAAATGGAGAACATCGACATCTGTGCAGTGAAAGAGACCTGGTTCAAGGCTCCAGAGAGCACCCCTACATTACCAGGCTATAATTCATACCACACCTTTTAGCCACCTAACTTGGACCGAAACACTAAAGATGGAGGTATGTCCATATTCATTATGGATATTCACACATTCAGGCTAGTTGCTCAGCATAATTCATCTGAGATTATCCAAGTGCAACTAACTCTGGGCAAGACCGCAATCCAAATTGTAACTTGCTACAGATCCCCAACCATGCCCCAGGATTCCCACTCCTCATTTCTTGATACACTGAAAAATATTAGGGTACAACCCAGCACCCTAATAATGGGTGAATTCAACTACCCCACCATTAACTGGGAAAACTATTCATGTACCAACTCTTTTGCTCAACGATTTCTGGAATTCATAAATTCCAATGCCTTGGATCAACTTATCCACACCCCCACCAGGGGCAGCAATATCCTAGACCTGGTCATTACCAACATGGGTGACTGGTGTTCCACACCAGAGGTCAATTACTTGTTGGTCAGATCCAACCACAAGCTAATCAGCCTAGACATCCACATCCCACCCCCACCCCCCATTAGGGAAACCACAGTAAAAAAATTCTCAGAAGACAGAAGTAGCAAACTTCACGACACCCATGCAGATGGACAGTAGAGGTACAACTGCTGAATCCTGCACAAATGCACTTTATAAGCACTTACACAAGTGCATGGATCGTGCTATCCCTAATAGAACCAAGATGCTATCCTCCAAAAAAAGGAAGCCAATCTGGTGGTCCCCTGCCATAAACAAACTCTACAATAGAAGAAAGAAACTGTTGCAAAAAAAGAGTAAAATCCCATGACAGGAAGAACTCCCTGGTCAGCCTCGGTAAGAAGCTGAGATCCCTCATAAAATCCTCCAAAGCTAGTTATGAAAACAAAATCTCCACTGATTTTAAAGACAACCACAAAGCATTCTACAGCTATGTCAAGTATCTCAATGGCAGCACTAAGATCTGTTCTGAGTTACAGCACAATGGCAATAAATATACAGAACCAACTGATATTGCCAACATCCTGGCAGACAGGTTCAGTGCTAACTTTACCCCCCACCCCCTAAAGGGCCCATCTCTATACTGGAAGAATGCAAAGTTTCTGTAATCATGGCTGCACAGGTAAAATCCACACTCTCCAAAGCCAAGAACACAGCATCCATGGGACCTGACAACATCCCAGACTGTGTTCTACATGAACTACACAATGAACTGGTATGCCACCTAACCACCATGTTCAATCATAGCCTCACATCAGGCTTTGTGTCCACTGAATGGTGCACAGTGATGGTTATCCCACTCCACAAATGTGGAGCCACCACGGACCCCGGGAACTACCGCCCCATTAGCCTAACGAGCCTGGTATGCAAGGCCATGGAATGTATCATCATGGAACTTATAAACAAAGACATTGGTAATCTCCAAACTCTGGACCCCACCCATTTTGGGTTTGCAAAAGGCAGATCATATTTACTTAACCTAATTGACTTCTTTGAAGCAGTCACCAAAGTCGTAGACAAGGGTAAGATGGTTCACACAGCCTATCTAGATCTCGCCAATGCTTTTGACACCATCCCCCACTCTGGAATTATAGATAAACTCACTAAACTAGGTATAAATCTCAATGTCACAGGATGGGTTGCCAACTGGCTCACTGACAGAACCCACACTGTGAAAGTAGCAGACTCCAAATCCAACTTCAGACCAGTGACAAGTGGAGTACCACAGGGTTCAGTCCTGGGTCCTGTCCTGTTTGGTATCTACTTTTCTGAAGTACAGGCTAACACAGAAGGTCTTTGGCTAATGAAGTTCACAGATGACTGCAAACTAGGAGCCATAATTGAAACTCCTAACAATGTGGACATCCTACAAAAGGGCCTCACTGAGACAGATGCTTGGTGTCAAAGCCATGGCCTCAAGCTCAATGCCAAAAAGTGCATTGTCATCCCCTTTGGTAAAAACTCTGCACCTATGAGCTACCACATAGGTGGTAGTCTACTTAACACCGAAAGTGTGATAAGAGACCTTGGGACACTGGTGGACAGTAGTCTCTCCTTTGGTAATCACATTGCCACAGTAGTCAGGAAATCCTTCTACATGGCACACTTCATCACAAAAGGTTTCTCATCCAGGAAAAAAGAGGTCATTGTTGCCCTCTACTCATCACTCATTAGACCCATTATAGAGTACAACGCCCCTTTTGGTATGCACCTCACAAGACATTTACAAAAACTGGAAAGGCCGCAGAAATACCTAACAAAAAGGATTACCAGCCTCAAACAGATGCCCTACGTAGACTGTCTCAAAAAACTCCAGCTTTACTCCGTCGCATATCGCCTACTCAGAGGCGATCTCTGCCTAACATACAGAGCTATGTCAAACCCAGAGCTGTTGGACATGCTCCACTTAAAGAAATCCCAATCCCTCTGAGATATATGCTCTAGGGACCTAAACCTTGTCACCACAATAAACAGAACATGCTGGAGGGATATATTCCTGTCCCAGAGACTTCCCATACTCTGGAACAAACTAGTTATCTATATCAAACAAAGCTCCTCATTAGCACTCTTCAAGGAAAATCTTGATGATTGGATGGGAAATAGGAAATTCACCCATGGGATCACCTCTGTGGCTCTGCTCAACAGGGGTGCAGGAAAATAATTTTCTTTGGTGGTGAAAGCCGGGGTACCTTTTTGGCTAGGCTTATATAGGCCCTAGGGCCGATAGCCTAGTACCTACCTATGAAGCTATGAACTTATGAGGAGCCTGTGTTCCTTCTGTCAGGTACAGCCGAGTTCATGCAGTTTTAATGCTGCCAGCATAATGCATGGGTATAGAGCTCTGCATGCTTGCCTATCCCATCAGAGGGGGAGATGTGCAGTCAAGCTATGTAAACCATCCCGCAGCAGATAATAAATGGCTTTGTTGAAATATATGTCTGTATTGTCGGCAAAGGGGAGCTAGTGCTGGCAGTTTTAATGACACTGATCCGTGGTCAGATTCCACCAGGGAGGACCTCACACTGGGGGGCTGCATTGGTCACCCATATTGGTAAACACATGAAGTAATACATTGGTTTCCCTGAGGGGATGACACAGTACTTCTCCAGGGCATTGTAGTTAAGGACATAGACTAACCTTTGGGCAAGTAAGCTGCAGCATGACTAAGCAATACAGCTAGTGGTCACTTAATGCCACCCCACACCATGGTGTAATGATATATCTTGACAGACACATGTATAAAAATACACACAATAGGTGTCTGGATTCATGGAGCTGCTCCTGTAGCCGGCTATTGCTTGATTATGTACCCTTACAGTACTGCATGGCACCTGCAGTGTCTCTGGGAAATCACAGTGTTTCACAAAATTGGGATGTGCATCAATCCTCAATGAGTATGTATACACCACCTGCATTACCTTGAACACTGTCATTTTGAGGTGTGAAGATGTAGATGGATGTGTAGTCTGGTATGGCTGTGGTGCTGCCCACAGCCTTGAACCAGATTTCCTTGACTGCACACATGTCTGCATAAAACAGGGTGGGTACACATTCCACAGAGTGGGGTTCAGTGTTGCCATACCCAGCATGTAGCACCATAACCATGATATTGTATAAAGATGGTGTTCTCATTGCCAATTTTTCCCAGAACAGTGCATCTAAGATGCATTGATGGAGCGTCAGTAGCCATAGCCATTACTCCATATCTCAGGGGTGAGAGATGAACACCATCACTGGTGAAGCATTTATGTCTGTTGAACAAGGAATCCCAGGCAGACATGTAGTAGATCCCCTGACAATGACAACACATGCTAAGGCAATTACTGACATCCATCCGTTTCCGTGTGTATGGAGTCATCATCATAGGTGAGGGTCAACTGCAGCTGAAAGCTATGCGTTTACCCATGAGAGACACAGACTGGCTAAGCACAGTCATGTGTCTGCATACAGGCCAATGACATAAGTCCCTAGTTGTACACACTTGCAGGAACTATGATGTCAACATTATGATAACTGATATGCCTTGATTTGCGGAAATGTGTGGTAAGGCCTATTGTGTTAACCCACAGACAGCTGTGTATGATCTTTCCCATATGTAGCTACTTGACACAGACATCAATGTGTCACACAATGTAATCACCTCTGACTAAGACTAAGAGGTGTGATTTTGTGTTTTGCCTCGTGTGTCTGACCAGTGAGTGGTGCATGCAGTATTATGTGTACTGTGAACTCCAGAGGCAGAATTTTCTCAGGTGCCTGGTTGGCAATGTGTCTAGTAAAGAAATGAACACATGGAGGTGTGTGTGATGTGGGTGCAGGTGGTGCAGGATGTCAGCTGTGCATGTTGGCATAATGCTCATTGCCATATGTAATGACTGCTGTTGGAGACACCATGGTAGCAAGGTTTGAAATGCAGACAAATCTGCCATGCTGTGTTTGTGTGTCATAGGATAAGAGGGGTGGAGACACTCCCAATATCTCAGCAGCAGGCACTGCAAAGGTAGGGTCTTGCTGCCATGCCCTTGGAGTTGATAGCCTGATATACAGTGTTTGTAGGCACATCTTGCAGTGAAGATGTGGATGCCTGTGCATGGATAGAGGACTTGTTCAACTTTGCTGACATTACATTGGCCTCACAAGCGTACAATGCCTGTCAAGCAATTAGACACCACACTGGTTGTTGTGTGACATGATGTGGGAACACAGACGTGTTTTTGGGTACATAACTGTACATTATGACATGCTAGTCTGCTGCAGTGGCCAGTCTGCTGCAGTAGGCCTCACAGCCATGTCATTCGTAATCTGTTAAAGGGCAGGATGCATGACTAGGTGTGAAATTGCCACCTATGATGGCTCACACCCAGTGTGCTGATTGTTACAGCAAGACATGACATCTATGTCAATGGACATTGTACATTATATTGTGGCACTACAGCAGTGCTACTAATCCCCCTCTTGTCAGTTCCCTAGTGACATACCACCAACCCTGCAACAAACAGCATAACACATGCAAAAGCCAACTGATATCCCAGGTTTCTAATCAAGACATCTAACTGGAAAAGATGATGTGAGACAGCTATATGGATGAACAAACAGGCTGTGCCCTGCTTGTCATCGTGAGCTTCGTATTACTGTTTTGCGTGTGATGACTAAAAACATATCAGAGCATGGTATCCTATGTGAGAGTGGTGTCGGTGAGACCAGCATTAGTAGTTGCCAGGCCCATGAAATTCCGTGGACTCCCATGCTTAACACAGTCTTCACAAGGTAATTGTTTCCTTCCAGTACACACCGCTTGGGTAGTGTCCAACTGCATAATACCTATGTAAAACCCCCATCTTACCTTCAAAGGGTATGCATATTACACTTCCCTAACATGTTTGTCTGTGCTCCGTACAGACACCTTGGGTGACTCTCTTCTTGGAACATGCTGGAAGCAACTGCAATACTTAGTTGCACAAAGGACAAATAGCATGTAGTGCCAAGTAGTGTCCCCAAATCTCTGAGTCATGTGACATGAAATGCCATGAAAGGAGTTAGCATGGATATAAGCAGTAACACTGTCATACACCTACTGACACTGGACCACACACTGTTATGCTCAAGGCCAAATCATGCCTACCGACCCTAAACGGTGGACCCCATTGTGTGTTACACTATGCAATGGATGACAGGAATATTACTCACTTTACCTACCACGGCCTGACAAGGTGTTTGACAATATTAGGCTAGCAGGTCTTGCTGGAAACTGTGTAGGTTATCTACAGAGTGGTAAGTCAGCTAGTGGATAGGCAAGTGTCTGACAGACATAATCTGGGAAGATAGCATTGGGAGACCTACACTGCAATGATGCCAGTCACCAGTGGATTTCCCCAGACATAATTGATGGTGTACCCCTTCTAGCCATTCCCTTTCTGCAGTCACAGCCACTGTCAGTGCCCTCTGACTGACTACATTAGCAGGTGATTGTATATCAAGAGCTGTCACTGAATCCCATACAGAAATAACAGTTATTCAGGATGGCCTGAAACAAACATTCAGTTGTTGTCTGAGCCACTGACAAATACTAAATGCCAATGACTGCACAATACTATCCTTTGGAAAGCCATACAGCCCTGGGAAATATAGTAGGGTCAGCACACCACACAAAGTTGAGCCATTACTCATGGACACAGAGAGTAATGCAACTTTTGACTTTCACTGGTCGGTAGAATGTGGGGATGCATTCAATGTTGTACAGCCTAAACAGAAAGGTGTAGGATGTAACTCCCAGACTATCATTGCCATACTGAATGTGGCACTCATCCACAGCTATCATTGTGTACAATGGCACACTTGCTATGTCACTACACAGACATATCTTACAATTGTTGCAGCCACACAGGTTCCATGGTACAGCAATATACACTGCAGATAACATGTCCTATGGAGTCTGTGTCAAGACCGTATATGTGTAGTCTGTCTCCCAAATGGTTGGAGGGAATGTGCATGGCTGGCATACAGGAAGGTGTCAGATCCCACTATGTACCTCCGGTGTATCCATGACTGGACTAACACATCTTACCTGTTCTCCACACCTATACTGTCACTGTGGTATAAACAGTACATGCTGGAGAGACAGGTATGTAACACAGACAGTACACCCTATATGCAACATGCCCCCCATGCATGTGAAGCACACATCTGCTGTGACACACATGATATTCAGGTTACACCATGGGATGCAGAACAAGACAATCATAGCTGTTGTCAGACAAATGTCTGTACTGGACACAGGAAATCTGTAGCTGGGTCATCTCCAACACCACAGCTTATAGATGTGCTAGCTCCTAAAACCCTGGTGACACTTATCAATGGTATCAGACCTTTTCACAGATTAAGGATGCATGAGTACACTGAATGATGCCATTGTCCTTGTTAGCCTGTTATACACATATGGACTTATGGAACAACGCACATATAGTGCTGTACCTTGCTGAAGACATGTTTCTTCTGTGCTGACATTCTGTCCTGTGCTGTCATGTCTATGGCTTTATTGCCACTGTGTATCCATAGGTGTCCTCAACAGAATCCTGAAACAGAAACAGAAACAGGTCCATGACACACCTTTCATTGTGTAAGTATAGAGTCATCACAATGTTATACAACATAAGGTACACAAAATTATGTGGCTTATTCATTACAAATGTCAGCATATAGTATCTGTCAGAAATCACTACAAGTGACATGGCAAAACAACAATGCATTACACAAGTACATGTTAATTTATATAGTCACCCTGTGCATCAGACACAACTTCCTTTCCCTGCATCAATGATGAGGATAACAGGAGGGCAGCCATGGTGGTGCAGCAGTTAGTGTTGCCACCTCATAGCAAGAGGTTCTCCAGTTCGATCCTCAGCTAGGGTGCCTTCTGTGCGGAGTCTGCATGTCCTCCCTGTGGTCGCGTGGGTTTCCTCTGGGTGCTCCGGTTTCCTCTCACATCCCAAAGACATGCTATAGGTGGATTGGACACCCTAAATTGGCCCTAGGTGTGAGTGTGTGCCTTCTGTGGAAGGTTGGGCGCCAGGCTGGCAACCCGACACCGTAAAACTCCACTGCCAATCATGATCTGCTGTGGTGACCCCTAACTGGGAAAAGCCGAAAGAAGAAGATGATGATGAGGATAACAGGGATGTGGCACAGGTATCATCACTTGCACAGGGTGTTGTGTGAAGGTGCAGGAGGCCAAGGCTAACCCAAATGGTTGACAGCATGTGTGTCAGTCAGGAAGAGAAGCAGGCAAGATGGACCATGGAAATGTTCCATGTGTGTCTGTAAGTGACCTGCATTTGACAGTGGTGTGCGAGTGTGTGCATGTATACAATCAAGCTCAGTGCTAGCCCTACATGTGTGTATGTTGGACAGCGTTGAACCATGCATGGTAGAGCTGACAGTTCACTGTCTCCAGACCCAAACATGGGAACTGATTCTGCCAGGAGTTGTTCTGGCACCTCCATGCCCAAGGTCAGAAGCGGTGCTAGTACCTGACAGTGACTGCTGTCTGTTGAGGCCATGTCTTTCATGGGAGCACCCAGGACCACAAGCCCATGGCCTGCCACATCTTGGTGTGGACAGCACACTCCCCTCTGTAGCGGTGGATGTACTGCCACTATGGAAGTGTGATTGCACATGGCCACATGGACTCTCAGCAAATGGGGTTGCTGACCTACGTCCACGAGGCTGAGGCTCAACTCCAACTACACATTCCAGCACAGACACTGTGCATTCCAAGACAGACACTGCCTCAGCCCACCTTCTTTCCACTGCATCAGTAAATCAATCTAGGGTGTCACCAATGCTGTAGAGGCAGTCATGGATATCAGACTGTGTTGCATCAATAACCCTGAGCATACATCTGAAGTTCCTTTCAGAGTGTGCCTGTGCCTCCATGATGGCCTGAAACATACGTAGAATGAACCATGATGTGACACCTGCAACAGGTGGTGGAAGGACAGCAGGGATCCTACAAATACCCCATCAATCTGCCTGTGCGGAACCTCACCAGCTCTCTGGCTATGGCCAGTGTCTACACTCACTGGAGCCATAATTGCCACACTTTCCTGGGCAATGTCCTCACCCTCTGACTGTCCAATGTATGTGGCCTCCAGGGACTGGTTATGTGTAGGCATACTGACTGTGAGTGGTGACAATCAAGGCAGAAAAGTGATGTCAACCTCTGGAACAAATTCAGTCCCTGAAACCCCCACCTGTCCCTCACTGTGACCACCATCATCATCAGAGTCTGAAGAGACGCTAATATCAGCTTGTGTAGGGGACAGAGACCAACCCCCCCGGTCACCAATGATAAGAGACAAAAAAGCAGTACATTAATAACTACACTGTTATGATCTGCAGTACTATATTTCAATAAATGTACAGCTCTATACACCGTTGGGACTATTACAAACCTGTTGAATCCCCAATCTCATACAGCAGGACAAGAGGACATTACATTTCCAACAAACAGCTGTAGTTACTTGTAAATAAAAGCTCTTTACACAGCAATCTCATCAGCAACAATGAAGTACACTGTTGACATTTCTGAAGACTCTGCACAGTTGACACATATAGCAATCTGCAATGTCCTGACAATACTGGCACATCTATCAGTGGGATGACACCTACAAGGCATACGTATGACTCTAACATGTGTACAGTCGGAAAATATCTGTGCAGTTGGCAATTATGCTGACAGTACATCACTCCAGGCAGCAGGCCTGGGATGACACTTTAGAGATTGCATTGCTGTAAACCTACATCTATAATAAAACAGTGTTGTGTTTACCAGGAGCACAACCATGGCCTTGTCCAATACCTGATGGACCTGTGAAACGTTGAGGAAGAGGTAATGTCAGTACCACCGCATGTTGCATCACAACAAGGTAATATGGCAACATATCTCACATTTGCAGTAGCTACTGTGTTAATTGTTATATCGGTCAACATCTGAGCATGGCAGTCAAACTGCAGTTAACCCCCCCTAAAGAACACAGACCTGACACCCACATAACTGTATGTATACCCTGACACACTGAATACACTATTGCAATGGTGATCAAACTAAGCTTACCTACACACTCCTCTGCCATGGAAACTGTGACATCCACATCCACTCTGTATGGTGTGATGGATGCCTGAGAGCTGTCATGTGTGCCTAGGTTCGCCAGGAATTCCTCAGTGGCTGAGAGTGGTTGTTCCATTGCAGACAATTCACTGGTGACACCACGATCCCTGGCTGCATCTGCTGCTCTTCTGCGTGCAGCATTGATCAGGTCTGTTGCGTGGTGTCGAACCTGCTCATATGTCCTGCTCTGATGACCTCTGGCATTCATGTCACAGACAAGGTCAGCCCACAATGCTGCCTGCTGTTCTCTGTATTGCCTCCCCGGACAGTGGGAGTTCATGGTGCTGCTGGACATGTTCAAGCATAATATCATTCTTCGCATCCATGAATGGTGCATATCATCCTGGGTACATGTTTCTTGAAAGACCAGACAATGGGAACACATGTCAGGATCACATAGGTGGAAGTACACCATGTCAAGATACAGCAAGAACAGAACTGCTGCCAGTATCCACTGCGTGATCACACATGTCATATTCCACAGTGTGCAAACATACTAAGTATCTGGATACAATGAAGATACCAGCGAGAGTCAGCTATTCCCATGTGTGCCATTACAGATACTGCTGTATGGTCATACACCTAACGCTGGAATCTATTGTAATGTGTCCTCTAGGGGCTACCCCCCTGATAATATGTCAAAACAACAGTACCAAACAAATAGCAGCATGCTATTACAACCACTATATAGTGACAGTCCCATGAGACCAGTGTGCCACATTGGCAAAAAGCATTCCACCCTTGATGTATTGTACGTCCTCTGTAGGTGTAACAAATCTGGAGATCAATGAAATGTCATTATCACAGTTCTAAGAAATGCTTAATGCTGTAATCCCTATTCCCTGTAAGTATATTCACATATCTGCATCCTGTTGTAAACAAAAAGGTTACATACCTGCTGGAGTGCAAAACTCCTCTGTTTATATGTGGTGACATTAAAGTTTTTGCAAACATGTGTTTTGTGTGCAGAAAGTCTCATACAGAATGGTTCCCCATAGCCAGCAGGTTTGCCTTTTAACATGCTTCTCATTATTACCTCAAGCAATGTGTGGTTCTGAAATGCTAATTGCAGCCAGCACAGCTGATTTGCACTGTCATCAGCCAATGACATGCAACCACTGTACAAGATATAAGGCCTTCATGTAGATTACAAGCCCTTTCTGATATGTTGTGCTGGACATTACTGGGGTGAGGAGAATACATTATCGCAGAGGGTAGGTCTGTAGCAGCTACTGTTACATACAGATGTGTGTGCTACAGGCTGCAACTGCTCCTGCAGGTAGCAGGCCTAGACAGAGAGTTTGAACACTTTGGAGGACAACAAGCTGTAGGAGTAACTGTGGAAGCTGTGTCAGCCTTGTAGTAGAGGCAGAGCCAGAGTGAGGGTACCCCATCCACTCAAATTAAGACATGTATTTAAGGTAAGTATGTTAAGCAACAGTATCATTAATAGAGTACTAGGCAACATGTTTGTTGTGTCCTTGAGCAACATAGGGAATAAATTTAACATTATGTCCACCATGCTACAACAGAATGGCATTAAATATACTGATCCCAAGGATATTGCCAATATCCTGGCAGATCGATTTAGTGCCAACTTCACCCCTCTCACTCCCTAAAGGGCCATCTCAATACCAAAAGATTTCCAAATTCCAGTAATCAAGGCCACACAGGTAGAAACTGCACTCTCCAAAGCTAAGAATACAGTATCCATGGGACCAAATGACATCCCGGGCTGTGTACTACATGAACTACAAAATGAACTGGCACCTCACCTAAGTGTCATGTTAATCATAGCCTCACCTCAGGCTTCAAGCCCACTGAGTGGTGCACAGCTACAGTTATCCCACTCCACAAGGGGGATCCACCTTAGATCCCGGGAACTACCATCCCATCAGTCTGATGAGCCTGATCTGCAAGGGCATGGAATGCATTATCATGGAACTTATTTATAAATAAAGACATTGGCAACCTTCAAACACTGGACTTTGGGTTCGTGAAGGGCCAATCTTGTCTCCTGAACCTGATTGACTTCTTCAAATCAGTCTCCAGAGCTGTGGACGAGGGTAAGGTGGTCCACACAGCCTATCTGGACCTCGCCAAGGCCTTTGACACCATCCCCCATTCTGGAATCATAGATAAACTTACTAAGCTGAGCATAAGTCCCTATGTCACTCGATGGGTTGCCAACTGGCTTACTGACAGAACCCAGACTGTAAAAGTAGCCGACTCCAAATCCAGCTCCACACAAGTGACAAGTGGAGTACCTCAGGGTTCAGTCCAGGGACCATTCTTGTTTGGCATCTACTTCTCTGAAGTACAGGCCAACACAAAGGGACTCTGGCTAACAAAGTTCGCAGATGACTGCAAACTGGGAGCCATTACTGAATCCCTAAATGATGTGGATATTCTACAAAAGGGCCTTACAGAAACAGATGCTTGGTGCCAGAGTCATGGGCTCAAGCTTAATGCCAAGAAATGTATAGTTATCCCCTTTGGGAAAAAAATATGTACCCATGAATTACCACATAGGTGGCAGTACACTAAACACTGAAAGTGTGATGAGAGACTTAGAGACACACATTGCCACAACAGTCAGAAAATCCTTCTATGTGGCACACCTCATCACTAAGGGCTTTTCATCCAGAAAAAAGGAGGTCATTGTTCCACTGTACCCATTCCTCATTAGACCCATTATAGAGTACAATGCCCTGTTTGGTACGTAACTCACAAGACATCTGCAACAGCTGGAAAGGCCACAGAAGTACCTCACTAAAAGAATCACAGGCCTAAAGCAGATGCCCTATCCTGACCATCAAAAAAAACCTCCAGCTATACACTGTGGCATATCGTCTACTCAGAGGCGATCTCTGCTTAACATACAAGGCCATGTCAAACCCTGAGCTGTTGGACATGCTCCACTTAAAGAAATCCCAATCCCTCAGAGCCACACGCTCCAGGGATCTAAACCTTGTCATCACAATGAACAAAACATGCTGGAGAGATAGGTTCCTGACCCAAAGACTCCCCATACTCTGGAATAGACTGCCCATACATATCAAGCAGAGCGCCTCCTTGGCCCTCTTCAAAAGGAACCTTGACGATAGGATGGGAGCTAGGAAATTCACCAGGGGGTCATGTCAGTCACCCTGCTAGACAGGGGTCCAGGGAAGTAAATATTGTGGGAAGAAATATCCAGGGAATTGTTATGGCTAGGCTTGTATAGGCCATAGGGCCGATAGCCTAGTACCAACCTATGAACCTATTTGGGCAACTGTCAGGCTATGTGTTACACTCTGGTACTCTTTTGGAACATGTATGCTGGCAGTCTTTGTTACAAGCAGGGACTTCATATGTATATGTTAGGTCTGCAGCTGTGCTAATCTGCACTGTGAGTTTGAAAGGATTGTGTACTGCACTCTGATAGTAGTGGGCCTCATTTGCATTACCAAAGTTAAAATCCTCTGTGAATGCATAATGCATGATGTGACACTTTATGCACTTACAGTTTTGCTATACGGATATGTGAGGTGTGTTCCTATCTGCAGGCCTGTGACTTCTGTCAGTGACAAGCAGACATTTCATTCGAAATACATTGTGTGGATAAAGAGTGTACAACTCAGTCATTAATTGTTGGCTTCACAATAATGTAATTTAAATGATACACAGCACCGGATTTGAACCTAGGACTGTGTGTGGCAAAATGTACCATTTGCAAGGCATTTAACAGACTGAGCTACTGAGTCCCTGTTACAGCAGGTATATTTGCAAGATATAAGTACACACCTACAGGCTGTGACATACTTTTTTACAGCCATCATTATGTGCATAGCTTTATATGGATGTATTTCTGTAGCAGGGTCCTAGTTGTACATGTATTTTGCCAGTAATGCCTTAGCAGGCATATTTGTAAATGTTGCGGATAAGAGGGGGCATTTACCTGCTATTACAGACCTCACTTACATCCATTATTCTGTGTTTGGCTTTCTAGTGGTGTACTCTTGCACCAGACTCCAAGGTGCACTCCCAATTTTTCCATTTTTCTTTAAGCAAGTTTACGGGATGAGGCATGATGTGCAGCTCTGCTTAAACATGCTTAATGAGTGTAATTTGCAATTACTACATTTTGCTTAAACCACCTATTTTAATAAACAGCTATGTAGCATGGCAGATTAATGCAGTGGTCTACATGTGTGATAGTATTGGGTTTGAAATAGGGGAGAGGTGTTTATTTTGTACATGTTTATTATTTAAAACACACACATATATATATAGATATATATATATATATATATATATATATATATATATATATATATTGCACTAAAATATATAAAGAAAATAAAAATGGAGAGATAGTAAAGTGATTTAATGGGTGCAAGCAGGGGAAAAATATAGTGAAAGGCAGGCAGGTATGTACAGAAAGAGTGTAGGAAAGAACAATAGCTATCTATTTCTTGTACAGCAACAACTGTGCACTTTGACAGAATTTGTAGATGAGTTTGGACTCTAAACTCCAGAGAGAGGAGTACGGACAACATAATTGCATTGTTAAGCCAATTGGACCAAATTATGTGTGTCCAGTGGACACATGAGAAATTGGAGAGCTATGTATGGGACAATTTTTTTTGGGGGGGCAGGTGTCCATTTTTTTAAGGTGAGAGTGGAATGTTGTGGAAGGGAGGTAGGTACATGTGGGGGAAGTAAGTTGGGTAGGCAAGGAAGCTTTTGCATACAGACTTGACAGCAGACAGGGGTGGTGTGTGACACAAGGGGGGTAAACACCTTGGATGGGTAGAGTTTTGTGGAATCTCAGTCCGATGTGTCTCCACACGTAGCAGTGTGACTCACATCCCCACCCATGGGACTGTCGACACTGCTATGTCACTGCCCCGGGGGTGGCAGTGGTGGAGGCTGGGGTCTGGAGCAAGCCTGTCCCACAAAGGTGGCCAGCATCTCTCCATCTGATGCAGGCATTGTCCAAACCCACAGTAGACAATCCTGTGCACCAAACCCAGCAGTTCATCACAGGTGACAACTCATCCTCCACCTCCTCTCCCAGAGGGGGGCCCATCCCCATCCTGTGTTTTGGTACTAATCAATGTCACAGGTAATGCAGGGGCAGCAGAGGGGCTACCACCAGGCTGGGCGCCAGATGTGCTGGGACCCAGTGACACAGCCGGAGTAAGTAAGGTAGGCAAATCACGAGAAACTGGCTGACTTTGACATGCTGTAGTAAAGTAGTTATACCAATAAGTTAATGTTAGTAATAACCAAACCAATGTTAGTATTAACAGAATGAAACATAATATTTATTAATACAAATACATATCAAGGTATATTATGTGTAACAGAACATTAAGTAACATAACAGTAAGTATGTTAACTGCAAGCCAGTATGAATTAAACCATAAGACCAATAAAACAGTTAGTTTAACAAAATATGTTAATATTAAATCGTAATAATAAATAATAATAATAAATTAAAGAAGATAAGGGGTGGGAAGAGGGAGAAAAGCAGGTAACATTACCACACAGAGTACTACTACATACTTCTACACATGTGCAGTATCAGTTATGAGTACAATGACTACAATTCTTCTATAGCTGACGTAGCATGTACATACCTCTCAAGTTGTTAGCATGGGACAGTATGGGCCAAGCAGTAACAAATGCAGGTACACAACTACACAGAACAGTTTCACATAATGTGGACTTATACAACTACACTCCAACCAAGTCCAAAATGCAAAAAAATACATCCAAACTGGAAACAAAGCCAAAAAAACGAAAACCACATCAAGGTAGAATAAAAACTCTTTACTGGTGTTATCCGGTACCTCAGCTCAACAGCCTTTCAAGGAAGTCATTTTTACATCAAAAAAACGCAACATTTTTAAATATACATCAATTAGGCTTGATAAGACTCATTCAAATTCTGAAAGTGCTAAACAATAAATGTAAACACATTAACCCTTCACTATGTTGTCCATCTAAATCATAATAAATCAATAACATTTGTATATATTGATGAATGAACCATGGTGTATAATAAAACGTGCAGAAATGCACATCTTTTGAACATCTTCTAAATATATTTTTACATCTGCATCTTGTTAACATCTTTCTGCCATCTTTTTTATGTCTTTTTAATATATAAATCCAAGTTGTGTGACGCATGGGGATACATGTGAATATACATACATAACATACCTTGAAAAAATGATTAACATTAACACATTCACTTATTAATTGCTAAATAGCATAAATATATAAAGAAAAATATATAAAGAAAAGTTTGTAACCAAATAGCACATAAATAGCATCCCTTGTGAGCGAGGAAAAACATTTAGAAAGAGAGAGATATCACATGTTATATTGGAATAAACCAACTGTTAGAGCATTGAAACACAGCCAACTTCATTTATTAGCAAATGTTGGTATAAAATTCTTGATTCAGTCCTCTGGGGAATAATGTACCATAATTAATAATAAATTTGGTCTCTAATCTTAGTAGTTCAGTCAAAAAGACATCACCCTGTCGGTTGAATGGTTTGGCCAGAACACTAAAAATAAACTGGAATCAAAACCAGCATGAACTGTCTGAATATGTTCAGCTGCAGGATTTTCCATCCTGCCATGTTTGATGTCACCCAGGTGCTCCATTATACGATTCTTTACCATTCTCTTCGTTTGCCCAACATACCATCTGATAGGGTCACATCCGCAGCCAATGATATAAACCACCCAACAGGACCTGCAATTAAATAACTCCATAGCCTTATATTTTTTCCCATTTATGAGAGTTCCATCTAAATTACAGGCTCTCTTGCAGATTTTACAGTGTCTACATGAATAACATCCCTTAAATCCTTGATTTTTCTTAACTCTTTGGGTATTTAACAATTCTTTCAGATTAGAGAAATGACTATAAGAAAAAGTAATTATCTTGGGAAATAAATTCTTTAGGGTTGGTTCATTCACAATTATAGGCCAAAACCTCTCCATAACCATCCTCAGACTTCTAGAAAACGGGGAATATTTAGTGACAAAAAATAATTTTTCATCACTATCTGTATTAAATACAGAACCAAAATTACCTCTACACATACGCAAAGCATTGCCACTTGAACTATGTTTAAAAGGAACAGGAATCCCAAATGCTCTTTCTGCTTTATCAATAACATGTGAAGTATAACCTCTTTTCAACAACTTCTGTCTTACTTTCAAAAATTCCTCTCACAGTGTGCTTTTCACAAGGATTATTAAAAATACGATTGTATTTTCCATCGGGTAATGCAGCCAGTAAACGGGGGGGGGGGCTGCATGCTGTCGACTGATAAGAAATTATTAACTGCTGTCTCTTTGGTGAAAGGCTTGAGGGAAACTTTCCCATCATTTGTCACAAAAAATTCTAAGTCAAGAAGCTGCACTCTCTCCTTATCTATGTTATAAGTAAATTGTAACCCAAGGTTATTTTTCTGGTTGAGATTGTCCACGAAGTCTTGAAACTCAGAAAGATCACCCCTACATATAAAAAACAAATTATCTATATATCTCCTGTAGATGATCATATGTTCCTTGAAAAATTCAGTATTATAAACAAACAGATTTTCAAAATGATTCATGAAAATTATAGCATAGGATGGGGCATATGATACCCCCATCGCAGTGCCCTCTTTCTGTAGAAAATACTGCTTGTTAAATCTGAAACAGTTATGTGTCAAAGAAAACTCCAATAACTGTAATATAAAGCTTGTATGTGGACTCTTCTCTATCATCTTGACAACTGCATCCAAACCCCAAACATTGCTAATGCTCGTATAAAAGGCCTTCACATCCATGGTTGCCCAATAGTAACCAGTATTCCATTTCATACCTCTCACCAAATCACATAAATCTTTACCATTTTTTATATAAGAAGTAATCTTGCTCAAGTAGGCTTTTAACTGATGGTCCAAAAATGCCCACATTTTGCAAAAAAGAGCCCTTCCCTGATACTATCGACCTACCGTGTAGATTGTGCAGTTTGGATGTGTTTTTTGCACTTATATAACTACTAAGGTTTTCTGTAAGATTTGAAAATATAGATTTCTATAATCAAGGAACAGACAGATTAGGCAGCTGTAATTACATTACAAAATATCATGACAGTTGAGAGGTTTGTTTGTGTACATCAAGTAAACTAGACAGTTGTCATGCCTTACTTGGCAGGCATAGGAGTAAAATACAAAAGTTGTGACTGCAGGGAATATCTGCAAATAATGTAACAAGTGACTGCAGCAACTTAGAACAGACATGCAATGAATGCAGTCCTAATGCAAATATTAAGACAGATTTATTTAGGAAAACACAATGCTGCTTAACTCTTTATTGGTACTGCTGTTTATTATTTGTGAAGTCTACACTCAATATCTACCCATAAAATGGGCTACCTCACCCATATACCTTTTGTTCCTGAAGTGGGAGGAAAGGAGAGTTATGTGACTGAAATTGGCCAGGAGGCAGCCTTGACCCATAGTATGAGTTGAGCAATACATTATTCTGGCCGTTAGTTTTGCATTCTACAGCTATTACAGTTTTACACTTAACTGCAGTGACATTAGAACAGACATGGAATGAATACAGCCCTAATACAAATATTAAGACAGACAAATCTTTGGTAAATTGCACAGATTTCACAAAGCCTAAACCTGAAATCAATTTGGCTAGTACAAATTCATTTAGCAGCAAGCCTTTGCCCCTGTCTCAGCACATAGAGTTCCATACCAAAGCACGGTTTGTTTGGAGAAGATGCAAACAAGCTAAGAAATGCAGGTTGGGACACAGCAGTATATAATCAACCGCAATATATCCCAACAACTGGAGGATATTAAGGCACACTTTTTTGTTTTCAGTGTAAGTCAGGAAGAAAATGACCTAACTATTCACTTGTTATTCATCACTGCATTTTAATATACATTGTGTGTGTGTGTGTGTGTGTGTGTGTGTGTGTGTGTGTGTGTGTGTGTGTGTGTGTGTGTGTGTGTGTGTGTGTGTGTGTGTGTGTGTGTGTGTGCGCTCGCGTGCATGTGCAAGAATGCGCATGCACACGTGTGTGTATATGTGATATGTATCCTGCAGAAATAAAGATATCACTGCATATAAAAAGCATTCTTAGGTCTGAACAGAGTCAAATAGTGACTTAAAAATAGATATGAGGTAGCATTAGTACTAAGCCCAACCAATATGCCTTATAACCCTTAAAGATAGAAAGATAGACACTTTAAATGGAAACATTAATATTTTGTCTAAGCAAGTGCAATATACTGAGAGGCTTCAAGCCCAGCTAGATAGAATTTTGTAAATAATTGTATGTCATTGTAAATATTAATATGATCCACAGGCTTTGTTTGACACATGTAAAGAAACTATGTTATGTGCAGAGCTTCAAGATTGTAATCACAGTGCACCCTGCTGGAAGAAAGCAGAAATGTGTGTAAACTCTATGCCTATGTAGTGATTGTTTTCATGGTAAAAAACTGGGACATACAGAGTTAAATGGCAAATTCTAAGAAAATAAGCTGATAAATAAAGAATTGTACGATGTCTTATAAAGCCAGTTTATTTCAAGCTAGGAGACAGGATGTCTGGGCTAGGAATTTCTTCCTATTGTCTTAAGACAGAGTTAATTACTAGGTTTCCAAGGTAATTGTCTTACGACATCCAGCTCAGGCAAGCTTCAGAGGGAATTGTCAGCTTTATAAACATGTTAAATTTTAAGTTCTGTGAGCCTGGGAACTTAAGTAGAGGTGTCAAGAATGATATAATCTGAAATGACTCAGCAGTAATGTGCATTATCAAATTAAGGGCTAACTCAGAAAGTAAGAATAGCATTTTGTATTTTGTTCTGAATCTGACAACAACTCACCAGCACTTGCTTTGCTCTGTAAGTAAGATATTTAGAACAGTGATTTCTCTTAGAGATAGATAGAAATAGTAAGATTAGTCTAGCTGTTTTATATATTTTTGTGAGACTATCCTACAATGTTGTTTTAAAGTATTTCCTGTGATTTCTGAACTCTCTGTTGTCATTGTATTGAACTAATGAGTATTGTCTTGTGTTTTTATTATTTATTATTAAATATTTTAAACCTTTTAACTGTGGCTGTTTTTTGTAGAGATAATTTAAGCTCTCACTTGCATGTATTTGGTGATACTGTATAAGCCACTCCAATAGCCTTAGCCCTGGGTTACACTTACTATTTGGATAACAGTAACACCGCACAGTAAAATTGGACACCCTTTGGTAAGGGCCTTTATAGTAGGTGATAAGTGTAGTTGGTGGCAGTGGATTACTACCTTATAGCCTGGGCAGAAGGGGCATACCTAGTGGACCTGTGCCAGCCTTCCCCAGGAGTGTCTGTGTGTTTGTATATAAACCAAATCTCAAAATGTGTGCTTGTCAGCTATTTGGGCAGGGACATGAAGGACTGGTTGGACAGAGAGGGTACTGGAAGTTTTGGTTTGACTAGTCGGCTGAGATCTGAACCCTATAGCTGTGCCAGTGGGGAGTCTTATTGGGGATCTGAAGAAAAAGGGAGAAAGCAGCCCCAGACTGACTGTGATCTCCGTGTGCTCTTAAGGGAAATTGTACTTTACTGTGTGTGTACTTGTTATCCTCCCAATGTGGATGCCCCTCACTGGTGCTAGTGGTGAGGACTGAGGCTCCTTGATTACTGGGCCAGTGCACGGGCGACACAGCAAGTTTCATTTTTGTGCATTGTTGCACTATGGCAAAGTAAATACAATACCTTTAAACTACAAACAAACTTTGTCAGTACTTTCTCTGACAAGTTTAAATAATACAATTTATTTGTTAAATCTACAGCAAAAGTTTACAGAATGTTAAAAATGTTATTTCAGAAAATAATTGATTTTTCACTCATTAACCCTAAAGCAAAAAAAAAAAAAGAAAAACTTTTTAACTTCTAATGACTGCTGTCTTTGTAGAAACTGAATCTTTGTTGACATCTTGTAAATTAGGCAAAAAGCCATAGGATGAATTTCTTTTCAGAGCAATGCTGCTGTATACATGTCAGTAGATAATATTAAATAAACCAATGATGTCATATGGAGCAGATAATTAACATAAGATATAATATGCATTTTTCTGTTACATGGCAATATGTTTCTTAATTATTTTGTTAATTACTTACAGTTTACACTATTTATACTGGATGTTAAATGCTTTTTGAAGGAAGAGATTTCTTAATTTGTTTTTATAACTTTCTCCCCTTTCATTATAAAAATATCTCAGAGTTATGGACAGAATTATATAAATTAAACTGTCTTACCTATTATGAGATTAAGATTTAAAATGCTGTTACTTCACTTCATTAAACAAGTACATTGATAATGTATTGTGTATATGTGATTACCTTGCGAAATGTTGCCATATACTCGGTCTGTCTACATCTGTACATGTACACACACACACACACACACACACACACACACATATATATATATATATATATATATATATATATATATATATATATCATTAGTTCAAAAGGTTGTAAAAAGCTTTAAGATGCATCTCACATCATCTAGAACCCTATGACTTTTGGGACTAGTGGCCCCTGGATCCCCAGCGTAATTAAGTTACTTCCTATAAACTTATTACAGTCAATTGTTGGCCAGATAGAATGTGTTAAAAGAATAGGGGATACGAGAAAATCTAGAAAGAAAGACAAAGTGTGAAAAAGCAGGAAAGAAGTGATTTGTTTGGAGAGTATGGAGCAAGTATAAGGGGAAAATAGGGGAGGGGCACTGCAGTGGTGCAGTGTGTGTGGGGGGGCTAGTGTGCAACAGGGGGGTTCATGCAGTTCTTTGCCTAGGGCTCCATTTTACCTAAGGTTGGCCTTGTTGACTGCAGTCAGACATCAGAGATGTGTCTAGTCAATAAAGTGACTATAATGAATGATTATGCACCGAGGTAGTATGTGGATGAAAGTGAATGACCTCATCTGCTGTTTGATCATAGGTAATGGTCATTCACCTGTTGTAATAGTGCCCCATCCCTTTCCAATTAGCCCTTCCCATTCATCTGCTTCTTACTGTGTACACCCTTGCTTTCAAATCAACAGCTGGCACTGCACCAACAATCTGCCTCAATGCACCTGACTTCCACCTCAGGGTTTGCTGTTCTTGCTGAAGTAATTTGTGATATGTGACTTCTTCAAAATCTCTGGAACTCCTTCTTTAGCTCTTTAAAGATGCATGCCAAAAGAGATTTTCTTTACATTCCTGTATTACACAGTTGTATGGCATTAAATAAGACTAACCAAATAAACGAAAACCAGACTAATAAATCCAAAAATCAGCACACAGAGCTGGGACCAGAACAGATATGTCAGCAAACAGTCCTTATTTAATACAGAGTTAGCGCTTTCATCTGGTATAGTTCACCGGACTTCATCAGACAATGTTAAAAGTCATAACCCTTCTTAAAATACTCTTCCCAATTAATACATCTACCAATAAAGTAACTGATTCAATTAAGCAGTTCATTACATCACCGATAAAACTTTTAAAGCAATACTGTCCATTTTTACTTTTTTACTTTGTAACATTTCATCATCTAACCTTAAACATAAAAAATAAAAACATTTTATCAATTACTAGAATAAAACCACAATAAATATAGAAATAAATGTAAATATAAAATTAATATTTGCACCTATCCACAGTTTTAAATTTGTGGTACTACAACAGGTAAAGAGTGAAACAAGGGGTGGTCCTTGGAAACTTTTCTTAGAGGACAGAGAGACCTGGTGGCAATTATATTTAAATGCTCATTCACCACCAGGGTTAAATGATACTATATCCATAATAAGTAGGTTGAAGTTAAAAACTTTTGACAGATAGAGTCCATGATTTATTATTTTTAAATCGTTTTTTAACGTTTACACATTTTTGTAACATTTTTAAACATAAGGTATCAAGTAATAAAGCCGTTGAACTGGTGTTATTTAAATTGTATGACTATGTACATTATTGTCCAATTTTCAAAGTAATTGCATTTTAGAAACAAAATTCATTGAATTATATATAAATTTTGCATTTATTTAAAGATAGGTGCAAATATTAAGTTTATATTTACATTTATTTTTATATTTATTGTGGTGTTATTCTAGTAATTGATAAAATGTTTATTTTTTATTTTTTATTTTAAGGTTAGATGATGAAATGTTACAAAGTAAAAAAGTAAAAATGGAAAGTATTGCTTTAAAAGTTTTATCGGTGATGTAATGAAGTGCTTAATTGAATCAGTTACTTTATTGGTAGATGTATTAACTGGGAAGAGTATTTTAAGAAGGGTTGTGACTTTTAACATTGTCTGATGAAGTCTGGTGAATTATACCAGATGAAAGCGCTAACCGTGTATTAAATAAAGACTGTTTGCTGATGTATCTGTTTTGGTCCCAACTCTGTGTGCTGATTTTTGGATTTATTAAATAAGACTAAGCAGGAGAGTACTGCAGCAGGATTCACGATGGCTTGCACGGAGTCTAAGAGTTGTGTAAGACTCCATGCAGCCATAGCGATCTAGGAGCAGCCGAAATACCGTGTAAGAGACCAGCTAAAATGTCTCTTACACGGGCAGGGTGTGGATAAGCTAATTACCTCACTTGCAGCCGAAAGGCATGCAAATGAGGTAGATTAGCGATCCACAAAGCTGAAACCAGCCTGTGTAAGAGTCATGTTAGGTGCAGAAATGTACTCAGTTGACAACTGAGTACGTTTCTGCAAATAACACAATGGAGCCATGTCAGCTCCAAATAAAGTGTGCATATGTGTCAGGCAGCATGCCAATGGCCAAATATGTGGCCATTGGCATGGTAACCCGATGCAGACATGAAATAAAATAACATTTTTTTTTTGGCGATCGGCGAGGTTTAAACGCAGCGCAGCCCCACGCAAACGGGCTGCGCTATATAAAACATAAAAATAAAGGTTTGAAACCCACAAATGTGGGTTTTATGCAATACATGGATTTACAATGCAGGGACTAGCAGACCGAAAACAACATGGCCACCGTTTAGTGGTTGCTAAGGGGGGAAGCTGAGTGTAAGACACGTAACTAAGCATTAGTAGGCAATCCTATGTAAATGAGTGGTAGGATAGTGAATCTCACTGTCACATAGCAAATGAGCACATTCCGTGTAGTGTAAGAGTTAGATAAGGGGGAGTAACAGAGTAGGAGATAGGTGACATCACAGGGGGGAATGTTAGAAAGAAATCAAGCTCATTGGAGCAAAGTGGTATGTGAAAGATGTCAGTCACACAGCATAGAAAGAGGAGTGTCAACAGATAAGCATGGGAAAGTCAAGAAATGGAAGGTGTACACTGTGGCTAACACCAAAGCTTCTTGCTGTGTGTGCATGCATGCGTGTGCACGCTGGGAGGCGCGAGTAAGACAGAGTGCACGCGTGTAAGGCAGAGTAAGCATGTAGGAGCCTGTTTAAAGATCTGTAAACCTGTTTGCACTGGTGTGCACGAGTTTTAACCCGAATAAGCAGATTGTAGTCCGTGTAAGCATGTGTGCATGCGTGGTAGCCACTGTGAGTGTGTTTTCGCTGGTATGCACGCTGCTCCCCCCTGAGGAAACAGATAGGAAAAAGGAAGCAGAAGAAATAGTAGGAAGCTAGCAGGGAATACTGGTAGAGCTAGCAGGTGAAAACAATTAGAAGCAGGCAATTACACAGGCAGAATACTAGCCCAGCCCAGCACTTAAAAACACTGCAAACAGCATTGCAGTATGTTTCTCTCAAGAGACACTGCAAGACAGGAGTAAGCTATTAGAAGTGAAAACTGAAAAAGCTGCACTCAGAACAAACATGCTAGGGGCTGCCATAGCTGTTATAAGGAGACATAGGAGACTTGCTGAGGGTGGTGACAATGCAAATGCTGCCAGACAACCCACAGTGAGGAGACGGAGAAGAGTGTACAGGCCCAGGGTCACCTACCAGGGGTTACATGAGCTGGAGATAGTGGAGTGCTATAGAGTGGACAGAGACCTCCTGCAGCAAATTGTTGAGCTGTGCAGGCCACGCCTCACACAGAACCAACAGAGGGGAACCCATCCCAGTGGAAACCAAGGTATGTGTTGGCCTAAGAATACTAGCAACAGGTACCTTCCAGAAACAAACTGGTGATATGATGGGGATCTCACAGGCATCTGCATCCAGGGTACTGCACCAGTTCCTGGATGCCTTGTCGGCACATGTCGAAGATCATGTATATTTCCCCAATTCCCATGAGGCATTGGCCAGCAATATGCGACTCTTCCAGCAAATAGCGGAATACCCTGAGGTAGTGGGTGCAATAGACTGCATGCATATATGCATCAAGGCACCAGCCGGTGAGTGGGGTAGGGCCTACATCAACCGGAAGGGCTTCCCTTCCATCAACTGCCAGGTCGTGTGTGATGCCCAGGGCATAATAATGAATGTGTGTGCTGGCTGCCCTGGAAGCTACCATGATTCCCATATCTGGCATCTGACGCAGCTGTACCAGACATTTGCCAATGGGGACATCCCACATGGTCACTTAGTGGGGGATGCTGGATATGCACTGGAGCCGTGGCTGATGACACCCATCAGAAACGCACACACACCTGAACAAGAATGCCATAATGAGGCACATGCACAAACACGAAATGTAATAGAGCGTGTGTTTGGGCTGCTCAAGTCATGGTTCCGGTGCCTGGACACATCTGGTGGAGCCTTGCAGTACTCACCAACTACATGTACCCAAATTGTCATGGTATGTGCTATGCTATATAATATGATTCTGTGAAAACAGCTGCAGCAGGACCAGCATAGGGCCCAGACAAACAGCCCCCCACCATTGCCAAGGCCATCACAGGCAGAGCGTGACTCAGAGGAGGAACAACCTGAGCCTGCCCCAGTAGGCAGAAGGAGGCATGCCCAGTATGCCCTGGCCTTGGCAAAGAGGCAATGCATAGCACATACACTGGCTCAGTAGGAACCCTGGGAATGATACCCCTCTCTGACTCACTCATATAGTAACAGGGACGCCTAACATGACACAACCTGCTTTCAAACATGTACAGGGAGTGTAGTATGTGCATTCAACATAGGCAGCCCTGCAGCACCACCTGAGGCATGATTGCCATGTGATAAGCAATGTAACACCATCTAGTATATGCAAACATGATGACCCTGCCTAACATCTCACCCTCACCAAGCATGATGCCACACTATGAAGACAACAAGATCAAGTACAATAATTGTCTGAAGTATTGCTGTTAGCAAAGGGGAACAAATGGCTGACAGCCTGGGATGACATGCCGAGCAAGACATGATGCTCCACCTGCTAGGGATGGCACGCACCCAGCACACCTGGCTGTGTGGATACAGACAAAGGCTGTTCTCACCCCCACTGTGCCTTGAATAGGTAAGGCTGGAAACACAAACCCACCACCATAGGTAGCACAAGGGATAACAACCTGGACGTAATGCTACCCAATGCCAGAAGTCTAAACTGCAAGGTGCATGCAGACCAAACCCACCTCAGCATGGAGAATGGTAATATCTGTTCTGTAACAGAAACCTGGGTCAAGGCCCAGAAGAGCACCCTAATACTACCAGGTTATGCCTTATACCATGCTCTACAGCCCCAAGACATGGAACAAACTACAATAGGAGTGTGGCTATCAGTAATTGTCAAGGATAACCACACCCCCAGGTTGGTATCACAGCAAGAAGCAGCATGGACTATCCAAGGGCAAGTAACAGTGGCTCAAACTGCGTCCCTGTTTGCAGCCTGCTACAGACCACCCTCACAAACTCAGGAACTCCAGCCAGCCTTCCTGAAGACACTGCAGAGTATGAATGTCTCAACAAATACCAAACAAGGCACACACAAAGTATGACATAGGTGGTAATCCATTATGTACGGAAGAAGTAATCAGGGACCTAGGGACACAAGTGGATGGTAACCCATCATGTGACACTCACATTGCCAAGGTGGCCAAAAAGATCTGCTATACTGCCCACCTTAATATGAAAGGATGCACATGTAGATCAAGAGAGGTCACTGTGCCCCCATACTCTTCCCTTATCAGGCCCATACTTGAGAACAATGCCCCAGGTTGGATGTACCTTACCTGACACCTGCAGCAGTTAGAAAGACCCCAAATGTACCTCACCAAGAGGATAAAGGGTCCAAACATTTGTCATCTGCTGCCTGGCTGAAGAAACTACAGCCCAATTCACATGCATACTACCCAGTCAGAGGCGATGTATGCCTGATGTACAAGGCCATGTCCAATCCAGAATGAATGGACATGCTCCACTGCAGAAACTCCAAATCCAGCAGAGACACCACAGTGAGATATCTGAACCTCCACACATAGATAAATAGGATGTGCTGGAGGGACAGATCCATAACCCAGAGGCTCCTTACACTCTGGAACAGAATCCCAGTCCATGATAGGCTGAGCTCCACACTCATACTCAACAAGAGAAATCTGGTCAAGTGCATGGGAGATAGTAGGTGTAGACTGGGGGCCATCCCTGTGTCACATCTAGTAAAGTAAACCCTAAATGGGCATAATATGCACATTGCAAGGGGTGTCGAAAACCACACACAGTCTGTCTATGCTCAAATATGGCCAGGGCAGATAGCCTAGTATGAACCTATGAACCTATGATGATACAAATTGTGCAGGACACAAAGGATAATCACACAGCTGTCCTAACTGATGGTAGGCACCATGGTGATAATCCACAGATATGCTCTGCAGTACTCAAATATCACAAACAATACACCAAACCCACACACATTGCCAACATCCAACCTAACAGATTCTTTGCAAACTCCCCACCAGCACCAAACTGTCAAATATCTATCCCAGCAGAGTGCTGGCCCCCTGACATTGCAGATGCTGAGGTAACAGCCAGCATCTACAAAGCAGACCACACAGCATCAATGGTACCAGATGGTGTCCTGGGTTGTGTCCAACAAGTACTCTAAGAAGAATGGAACACCAAATAGCACTACTGCGCACTCACAGTCTTACCACAGGATACGCACCCAAAAAGCAGTGTACAGCAACAGTGGTCCCTCACCACAAAGGTGGTGCCTGAATGGATACTGCAAACTATCACCCCTCAACCCTGACTATCTTGGTTGGCAAAGTAATGGAGAGGATGATCATGGATCCCAGGAATAACGAGATTGGGTACCTACAGACATTGGACCCTACCCAGTGTGGCTTTCATAGGGCAGATCCTGCCCCTTAAACATGTCTGACTCATGTGAAATACGCACCAAGGCCATTGATGAGGGGAATGTGGTTCACACAGCCTATCTGGACCTTGTTAAACCCTTCCATACAATACCCCAGTTGTTCAGTACAGATAAGCTCACCAGCCTAACTATAAACCCCTATCCAAGTAGATGGGTTGCAAACCAGCTCAAGGACAGAACTGACCTGGTCAGACATGCTGCAACCATGTCAGACTACAAACCAGGTACAACTGGCATCCCACAAGGCACGGTTCTGGGACCTCTCTTGTATGCTATATATGTGACATAGGTACAGGCCAACATGGAAGGACTCTGTCTAAACAGGTTTGCAGATGACTACAAACTGCCCACCATATCGGACCCTCCAGCTGACACAAGCATCCTACAAAAGGCACACATAGAAACAGACAAGTGGTGCCACAGCCATGTCAACAAGCTAAATGCAGAATAGTGTATAGTCATCCCCTGTGGAAACACAGTACATGGCCACAAATTACCACATAGGTGTTAACCCATTAAGTACATCAGGAGCATTAAGAGACCTGGGGACACAAGGTGATAGATATCCTGCATGTGACAACCATGTGCCTGTAGTGGTTACAGAAACATACCATATACCCACCTAATCATGAAGGTAAGCACAGCTAGGTCAGGGTAGGTCATTGTGCCTCTCCAGTCATCCATTAGCAGCCTCACAATTGCGTACAATGGCCCTTGTGGGATGTACCTTAGCAGACACCTGCATCAACTGGAAAGACCCCACAAATACCCCACCAGGAGGATCTCAGAGCTGTAACAGATGCCATGTGTTGCCCGATTAAACAAACTGCAGCTCCACACACTGCCATACCGCCTGGCTGGAGGTGATCTGTGCCTGATGTATAAAGCCATGACCAAGCTGAAATCAATGGACATTTGGCACCATGCAAAATCTGAATGCTGGTGACCTATGCACATGACAGGCCTGAACCCCAGCACAGACATAAACAGGACATGCTGTACCAATTGGTCCATGACCCAGAAGCTCACTCCACTCATGACTAAACTCCCAGTACAGGTTATCCAGGGAGTCCCTCATTGACTGTCATCCAGAGGAATCATGATGACTGGATGGGAGATGGTAGGTGTACCCTGGATATCACCTGTATGTCATGGGTAGACAGAGGCACAGCACACTAACCTTGACATATGTCATGGCAAACACCAGTAAATATGTGTGTGTTGAAGGACAAACATTCTCTGACTAGCATTACAAATGGCCTAGGGCACATGGCCATTGTTTGTCATTGTCCACACAAGTTGTGGAATACATTAACAATGTCGGACAATCTTGTTCTATGTTGTCCATATCTGAACAAAAAGCAACATGGTCATATCTGCACAACTGGCCCTCAACCAGTCTGGTGTGCTCACTATAAATATTACAAGCAGTGATAGGACTGAAACTGATGATACTGTCCACTACAGTGAAAGTACTGAACCAGTACACTATACGACAATACACTGTTTGGTCAGTATGAAAGGATGTTGACAACTGTATGCAAACTATCCCATGGCAACCCTGCAGGCACAACATAATGCCTGTTAGGTTCAGACACAAAGCAGTTGGGCAGTAAGAACACAACCTGACGTCCAACACTCAACTGTACATGTGAAATATAGATGAAGTCCACACACAAACACAAATGTGGTGGACCACAGATTCCAACATATGGAAAGTTCACACTGGGCATGCTCGCACACTTAGATAAATGAGACGTGTCAGTCAAGAAGCCATATAAACTGAGAACTGGGCATGCTCACACACTTAGGCCATGTCACAGTTCAGCAGTTGCACACACATATCTGGCATTTGTATGTGTTAACACAGGAACCTCCCACAATACAGAAATCTGCCCAGTGCACACAGTGAAATTACAACAGAGACATAAGTAAAGTACTGGATCCCACTCATATGCAAACATCTGCCACAGTACACACGTTGTTCATAGAGATAGGGAAAGCTATGGCAATAAAGACCCACAAACGGTATATGAGCAACAGATACTTGCACCTGACAGGTAAACATATGGCTGTAGAGTGCAATACTAGGCTGTTGTCCCTAGGGAATACAGAAGGCTATCCACAGTGTATTTGGCATCTGCCTCCACAGTACAGTAGGCCACTGTGCCTCTGCAAAGTTAATGCATAAATATGCTCTCCCCCTTACTGATGGATAGTAACAGATGTACATACCTCTTCATAAATAATGATGTCAGCACACTATACATATGTCAGGAGCACAAATGATACCCAGTAATTTGAATAGCACACTCAGCTACTGCATCTCTCACAAGTGTCATAATATAGTTAGGTAGGGGTTTGAATCCTGCAAGTGCTCAGTGTGACTGTGGGGGGGGGGAGTAGTGTGTGTGCAATTCTATGTGTAAGAGAAATGTCCCTTTTGGCAACTAGTACAACACACCGCATGCTGCATATTCCACTGTCTAAACACTGATGATGTCAGCACCCTATAAGTACAGCAGGAGAAAACAAGTCTCCCAGTAATGCAAATAGTGCGCTCTGCTACTGCATCTCTCACAAGTGTCATAACATAGTTAGGTAGGGGTTGGAATCCTGTAAGTGCTCAGTGTGTATGTATGACTGTGGGGGGTGGTAGTGTGTGTGCAATTCTATGTGTAAGAGAAATGTCCCTTTTGGCAACTAGTACAACACACCGCATGCTGCATATTCCACTGTCTAAACACTGATGATGTCAGCACCCTATAAGTACAGCAGGAGAAAACAAGTCTCCCAGTAATGCAAATAGTGCGCTCTGCTACTGCGTCTCTCACAAGTGTCATAACATAGTTAGGTAGGGGTTGGAATCCTGCAAGTACTCAGTGTGTATGTGTGACTGTGGGGGGGAGTAGTGTGTGTGCAATTCTATGTGTAAGAGAAATGTCCCTTTTGGCAACTAGTACAACACACCACATGCTGCATATTCCACTGTCTAAACACTGGTGATGTCAGCACCCTATAAGTACAGCAGGAGAAAACAAGTCTCCCAGTAATGCAAATAGTGCGCTCTGCTACTGCATCTCGCACAAGTGTCATAACATAGTTAGGTAGGGGTTGGAATCTTGCAAGTGCTCAGTGTGTATGTGTGACTGTGAGGGGGGGGAGTAGTGTGTGTGCAATTCTATGTGTAAGAGAAATGTCCCTTTTGGCAACTAGTACAACACACCACATGCTGCATATTCCACTGTCTAAACACTGATGATGTCAGCACCCTATAAGTACAGCAGGAGAAAGCAAGCCTCCCAGTAATGCAAATAGCGCGCTCTGCTACTGCATCTCTCATAAGTGTCATAACACAGTTAGGTAGGAGTTTGTATCCTACAAACACCATGTGTGTTTTTGTCACATAGTTTGTCCATGTGTGTGGGGTGTTGTTCCCAATATTGCACGACATAGATTATATCAGTAATGTCAATGCACACATGATGTATGTGTGTGCCACATACACATATGTACCTGTGACCTTCAATAGTTCCCATGTCTGAAGCCTGCCTCATGTGAATACATGGAATTTGCATTAGACAACTGTATGACGGTGGTGTTCTGTGCAGGGGCTGCATGTGGTATGTGAATATACAGTGTGAGTTGTATATGGTGTCATCCTACCAGCAAGGAATACACGTCTGGTCTGGAGCATATAGTCCACATGTTGTTGATGAACAGGTGCAGCATGTTTTCACCTCTTGTGGGAGTGGTAACAAGTTGTTCCATAGCAATTCAGTGAATAAATGCTAGGAACCTTTCAGCTAAGGTCTTGGAGCTAGAGTAATGCTCACACTCTATGTTTGGGTTGTTGCAGTCCACCCATATAATGGTGTTTGTAGAGACCGTCATGTTCCCAGTGTTGTCAGGAAGGCCAAGTGGGTTTCCTGGGTATGGGAGGGTGGTGTGTGCCAGGCTATGAACCTGAAGGCAGTCTAACCCACTGTTAGTTGCACATGGATAGGCTCTGATGCTTTGTGCTGTGTCACCAACCTGGAGGTGTGTGTATCTGTGGTGCCTTTGGATACATCCCCCCTGTTCTATTTTGGTGCATGTTTAGGGGACGACAAGCATGGTATGAGGTATGACCTGGCAGTGATGGGGTGCACCTGGGAGCCTTGTACCAGGATTCTGTTACTGTATGGATATTGCTGTTCTCCATGCTAAGGTCAGTTTCCACTGCATGCATCTTGAGGTTTACACTGCTGGCATTGGGTAGCATTACTATTAGTGTCCTATCCCGTGTGATACCTGTGTAGGTGGCTATGTAATTTGAGCCTTGCATAAAAAGGCACTATGTGTGTAGCAAGAGCCTTTGCCAATATACAACAGCCCATGGGTGACAGGTGCAAGCTGTCCCTAGCAAAGCAACGTGGCTTGTCTAGCATGTAATCCCACACTGACAGGCAATGGATCCCCTTTGAATGTCACCGAAACATAAGGCAATTGTAGAAAATGATCATCCTGTCTACATATTGTGGCAGCATTCTTGGTGAGGGTAAGATGCTACTCAAGGTCAGGGTCATACCAGCCTGTGCCACATGCTCAGAGAGCCCCTCTATGTCCCCTATCATGTAGTCCAGGGAGGTACATCACAGGTCATTCACACTGGCACGGACAATGACTGAGTCATATTTCTACATGCCTTGGAGTGACCTGTATGCTTGTGTTGTGTGGTGGATCATAGTGCCCGACGGGCATCTCACCGTGACTTTCTCCTTGTTCAGCCTGGTGAGCAGGACCTCAGTGTACCTGACGATAGAGGTACCTATTACAACTGTAGCAGGTGTGTTGTTAAGCCGTACGGGCTGTGACTGTTTGGCACACAGGCTTTGTGAGCTATGTGTTGCAAGTGCTCTGTTCTGGCGTAACGTTTGCTTGTGTGTCTGCTTCGCAGGTGTCTGCTGCTCAGGCAGGATGCTATTCTGAGACTCTAAGAATGTTCCTGTGTGTTTCTGTGTTTGGATTGCTGTTGTGGCAGGTCTATGTGAGACTGGTATTGTATTCACTGTAGTATCCCACTCCACCTGACAGGGTATGCCAGTACTGAGTTAAGAGAGCTTAGCCCCCAGTTTGGCTATGTGGTTGCATCTCTCACATGTCTTGTAAGTTTATGGGAAGGGGAGAGGGTTGTCTGTGTACATGAGGCAGCTGTAACATTGCCACATGACTCACAGATTCACCAACTGGACCAGAGAGCAGATTGACAAGTGAACTTTGCACATGCTACCATAGTATTGTGAATCCCATAATAATTAACAACACATAGGGCCAATGGGGAACAAGGTACTCAAGGTGAGTATGTGAGGGTCTAGTGCTCCTGATTTGTTAGTGCTGGCATATATAAATGCTTTTGTGAGCAAATGCCAGGTAAGTCATATGCAATGTGTTACAGACAACTTACATGCAAACAGGACGAACAGTGACGTTCTGTCAAGTGAGACATGGACATCAGCACAGTAAGCAATACAGATGTCACTAGGAATCCACAGAGGCACTGTAAATCTGCATTGCAGGTGGAATCAGTGTTTCAGGGACATAACAAGCAAACATGCATACAAACAAAGCTACAGTCAGCAGGCCTGGATCTAGACTATGCTACAACAAACAAAGTGCATGACTTCCAGTAGGTAACAGTGCATATATGCAGGCACTATAAGCCTGTACCCAGACATTCACAGGTGAGACGGGCAGGGTCCAGCCCCACCTCCCACAAGTGTACAAACCATGTACCTTCGTAATGTAGAATAACTGGCCTGAAACCCAAGTGCTCATACCTGAACTAATACACATTTCGAATAACAGACACTGAGCCCTCACTCAGCAGTTCCAAACTTAGTAGGATGTATGCTATCTGTCCTGGCACCACAGTATCCTTGACATGTATGGAGACTCTCCCTCCTGTCATAGTTAGTTCTGTGTTTTGGGACTGTCATGCATGGTATGAGATGTGACCTTGTAGTGCTAGGGTGCTCTTGTGAGTCTTGAACCTGTTGTGCATTACTGCACAGATATCAACATCCTCAAAAATCCTCATTGCAGAGTCGGGTGTGGACAGCATGCAACTTGCAGTTGACATGTCCATCATTGAGTATCAATACTTACATTTTCTTATCCCCTGTGCTACCTATGTAGGTGGCCTTCTGTTGACAGCCTCACCACCAGTATGCAAAGATGTGCAGACATTACACTATGGTAATTACTATGGGTGTACAAAACAATACAATGACATTCATACTGTAACTGCATCAGGCATGCTGGGATATACCCACAATGATATCATTACACTGTACTGTTGACAACATGATACTATTACTACACTTCTATGTAGTCACCCTGTGCATCAGCACCATGTTAAGCTGTTCCTGCACCGATGTTACAGATTGCAGGAGGTGGCACAGTTTCATCATATGCACAGGGTGTGTATTGGTATGCCTGAGTTTGCCACTGATACAACCAATTGACATGTCTGTGTGTGTGTGTGTTGGTGAGGGACAGCAGTACAAGATGGGGCAATCTTGATGCAGTGTGTGTGTGTATGCGGTAGCCCTAGGTGTTATCAATTCGCATGTGTGTATGCATGCACACAGTTCCACCTCATGGCTGCCATATACAGGTGTTTGTGGACAGCCACAGACTGTACCTGCCAGGTCATACAGATCACTGTCTCTGGCCACGGACACAGTACCTGTGCCTGGCAGGGGTGCTATGGACCATATCAGGTACTAAGCCAGACTGGGTACTGTCATCAGAAGCAGGTGGTTGGTGATTGGAGACAGGTCCCTGTTGGGACTGTCCAAAGCCATGTGCACGTGGTCTCCTGGGGCAGTCTGATGACAGCACAGACCCAGCATTGCTGGGGCTGCTGCTGGCACTGTGGGAGCGGCCATGGGCCTGTTGTCATCCGCGACGGCTGCCAGTTGCTGCTGTTGCTGGCATATGCCCATGTCGACACCTCAACCATCCACCATTACCCTGGCTCATGGACATGTAGTTGGGGAACAGATCTAATGTGTCCCCCCAACGTCTGTCAATGACCTCAGTGAAATTACGGATGACAGCCGCAACATCACGCATACTGTCATTCATAGCTGTGCGACATGCTCTCAGCTCCCTCAGACCCTGTCTGGTGTACCATTCCATATGTGACTGTGCCTGCATTACAGCCCGAAACATAGCTGAGGTTGAAAGACCTCTGTGGGCATGTATGACAGGGGCGGTACCCCCACGGATGCTCCCACGAGAACCCCTGGACATCTGCCTGTGTGGTACCATGTCAGGACCCTGGCCATGGCTGCTGTGTGGGGATGCATGTGTCACCGATACCACATTACCCTGGTCAATGCCCACTGTATCCTGTCCATCACCTAGGGACATTGGTGACAAAGGATGTATTGGCAGGATGACTGTGCGCATTGATGGGGTCGACAGCTGTGTACTGTCAATTGGCTGACCAATGATGGACCCTGGCACACCTCCCTGTGCCATTACACAGGTATCATCATTATCACTATCCACGGCATCTGATTCAGGTTCCCTGCTGCACAACACCAGACAAGCACCAGAACCTGTGGGAGTAAGACAGGAAACACAGTTTACAATGTGTACACAATGTCACCACTGATACACACAGGCACACATGCACACATGCACACATGCGCACATGCGCACATGCACACATGCACACAGGTGCACATGCACACATGCGCACATGCACACATGCACACATGTACACATGCACATGGGTGCACATGCACACAGGTGCACATGCACACATGCACACTCCTCAGTATATGAGATATCAACACACAGACACAAACACACCTGCAATCAAACACATAGCACTACTGTTTCAGCCTATTATTACTATTAGTATCAAGAGTATTGAAGGTATTGTTATTACACACTCACCAGCATGGATAGGCTGCCTTGCTGTTACACCAGAGGGACCTGCAGAAATGAGACATTTATTGTCAGTGGGCACAACTGTGCCATTGATACTGTGAGTATGATACAGTTCAGTAGTACAACAGTTGACTTCCATAGGTCTACTGCTGATATTGAGAATATCACTCTTGCACAATAATTACCAAGATAACAGCTACAAACCGAGGACACACCTCACACATGCATAAACTAAAAGTGTACAGAACAGTCAACTATACATATGGCATGTTACCTGCAGGCTCCGAGTCCTGCTGCTGGGTGACTTCAGCCTCCATCATTATGCATGTATGCTGTTGCTGTTGGGCTGGAGCCACAACACTTAGGAGTAGTCCCTCCAGTCTGGTGAGGGGGGGGTGTATAGCCACCCCACCACCTGTGGAAAGCTGTTGCCTGTGGATATCCGACGCACGCTGATGGACATTTCTAATTAAATCACTGCAGTGACGGCGTACCTGCTCATATGTCCGGTTATGTGTGCCTATGTCATTTACCCGACGGACTAGGTCTTGCCACAGTGCAGCCCTCTCCTGCTGGTTCTGGCTGGTGCGGGAAAAGAGTATTGTGAAATCCTGCACCAGGCTCTGGTGTATCTCCTCATCCTCCGCAGCAGAGTACACAGGGTTTCGCTGGTGAACCATAGCCCTGAAAAGGAAAAGAAAAATATGTTAGCAATATATGTCAGCAAAATATGGCACACATAATACACATAATACTCGACTGTAGTGATATAACTTAACCCCCATATATAGTATCTGTCTGTCTATTGGGGGATACACATGTAAATGACCAGATGTCAGTGCTCTGCTGAGAACTGTGCAACAGTACCTGGCACACTCCATACGACAGACTAGTATACTCCAGCAGTCAGCACACTGGTTCAGGTCCAATGCACAACCTCACACTGGGGGTTTGCATCAAGGTACTGTATGGGGAACATTATCAACCCATGCACTGCATGCAATGCACGTTACATATTTCACTGGTAATGCACACTACTCTTACTTGCCATAACCCTACCTACACCACAGTCACATACAGGGTAATACAGCACAACATATGGCAATATAGTATGTTTTGATCACAATACCTCACACATCTGTCTCTGGCCTCACACCAAGGACACACACTACCCTGACAGACAGACAGTCTTGGTGAGCAATCACACCAGTACATAACATGCACCCAGTCACTGGCACACTCATTGCTCCTCACATATTTGGTTTGCAATGGGTTTGTGGGTGTGCATTGTGTCTTAGGTTGGTAGTATGCTATTGGCCCTGGGCCTACAGCAGCATACTGTTATGCTACCCTGCCCCTTGTGACACATGTGATGTGATCGTACCTGCTCCTGTTAAACAGTTACACAGGGTGACTCATATGGCACATTACCTATCTGCATAACATTCAGCAGGGGTATGTCTGACATCTACTCATGGGGAGCCTTGCTTCTTAATGCTGTGTGGTTTACTCCAGGGTATGTCTTATCTGTGGGTAGGGACCTGTACCTCCACCATGTGCTCTTTACTGCGGTGACAAGGACGACAGACATAGGTAATTTGGGTTGTGGTTGTTGTGAGGTGTTACCATGGTTGTTGGACAACTGTCATGGGTGTGACTTAACTATGTATATCCAGCAGTGGTAACCTCTATGTAGGTAGTCTGGGTGCACTCTGTGGTCTTGTCAGTCACTCTGCATAGGTAATGTGTTTGAGTGCATTGACACAGTTACTTACGTATGACTGTGTCCTTCTCCATATCTGTAGCTGTCATGGGAGGTACATACTGTGTAGGACATTGTGGGGTGTAGAGGGGTACAATGACCTACATGTCCATAGCTGACACACCATGTCTGCTGACACATACCATGTACAGGTATTACAGGACTAGTGTGCCACTGTGTATATCAATGGGGAGCCTATTGTACACTTGTTGCCCCTGTTCCCCCCTGACACATGCAGTGGTGGGCAGGCATGCACATATGTGGTGGTTACTGGTGTCAGTGTTTTGGAATGGGGTATGGTACTCCAGTATCCACACTGGTGTTCACTCCATGCCTTTGTCACCAGGCACCTGTTGCAATACATCTGCACACATGTGCCTCAGTATATATATATATATATATATATATATATATATATATATATATATATATATATATATATATATATATATATATATATATATATATATATATATATATATATATATATATATATATATATATATATATATATATATATATATATACAGATATATAGATATAGATATATAGATATAGATATGGGGAGAGAGGGGGAGAGAGAGAGAGAGAGAGAGAGAGAGAGAGACAGAGGGAGAGAGAGAGTGAGAGGGGGTGGGACAGAGAGAGAGAGATAGTCATATACAGACATATCTGTAGACAGTCAGATCTGTCTGTATATGTATATGCATCTACATATATCTATATATGTATGTGTGTATTACATATATCTGTACGTACATATTCTATCTATCTATATATGTCTATGTATTTCTACATCCCTCTCTATCTATGTATACATATATGCATATTATATATATATATATATATATATATATATATATATATATATATATATATATACATACATATCTCGATATACATACGTATACACATGATAGATATATATATATATATATATATATATATATATATATAATCCTTTTTATTTACACATATGTATACACACACTAACGTACTGATGAACATCCATTACTGTACAACCTACATTGTACATTGCACTACAACCTACATTGATATGTGCACATAGCTACCTTCACATACATATGTATGTACAGCCTTCAGTGACAGTTGAAGTATGTCCCCTGCCCTATGCACATCTTCATATACATAGATACAGACCAATAACACATATGGAGGGTTCACAGTATGTAGACTATTATATTAGTACTTTACATTACCTGTGTTTGTTAACAGCTGTTTGCGTTGGCTTTCTGATAGTTGGCTTGCTGCTGCTTCTCTTGCCAGCTTCAGTTTGCCTTGGCAGTGTCAGGTTGTGCTGACAACTTGTTTGTTTTGTTGTTATATATTTTTTTTCTTTCTTTCTTTCCTTTCTCTTTCTCTTTCTCTGTCTCTCTCTCTCTCTCTGTCTCTACCTCCAGAGGGTGCAATGAAAGTATTGCATGTGTGGACTGGGAGTACAGGATGCTTTTGTAGGTATCTGCACATGTCCATGTGATTGCCTCTGCACCAATTGTTAGCCAGCATTTACTAATTGCATGCAGCCTGTTGTGTAGTGATTGCAGTTCTCACTGTGATTTCAGGACAGTGCTATAAAAAGGTTTGTTAGGTAGGCGTAGCCCTTTCAGATTATCAGGGTGGGGACCATGCTGGTATGCTGTGGACACTGTTCTGTGAGTGTAAGGGTTGGTATGTCTCTCATATTTCAGGCTGTGTTGTAGACACTGCAATGCATGTTGTACTGTAACCTGAGTATTCCTTCCTCCAGTTTCCTCTTCTCAGTGTGTATGTAAACTGACACCTATGACTAGTAATACTGTGTATATGGGTGTGTGTGCTTTCCTGTGGGAATCGTGGTGTACTGGTATATAGCAGTGGCTCTTGCAATCTGTTGCTATGGCTTCAATATTTGCCCTTTACATTCACTCCTTGTATGCCTGCTAGGTGTCTTTCCTGTAATGTGTTGCTATGGCTTTCCTATTTTCCATTTACATTCACAGCTTGTAATGCTTGCTATATCTGTTTGAGCAGCAATTCCCTATGTGTTTGTTGTGGTAGGGTGGTACTGCATGCAGTGTGGTCTGGCCATGGTGTGGGCCTTGACACTTAGAAGGGTATTTGATCATGCTGCTGAGCAGGCCTCAGATACTCTCAGGTGCATCTTTTATCAGCCTCATGGAATGGTACATATCAGTGGGATACACCCATGAAATATTCTGATATTCTGCAGTTGTGACTGTGGGTTATTTTGAGCATATGTATTACTACACCATTTGTGACGTGCAAGTGGTGCATACTTTCAGTAATTCATAGTTACCATTGCATGTGTTGTAACACCTTTCTGCCTACTGTTAGTACATTTCACAGGGAGTCAGTGGGGCACAGTTGACATTTGTTTTCAAATCAGGGACATCCCTGTAACTCAGTCACAGTTGCTATGTCTGGGCTCTTAACTATTCAACTATGGCAGTGTTTATCCTGCTCTGAGTATGTGTGTGGCTTGCCAGGTGCTACTGTGACATTATTACCTACTAGCTACCAACTAGCATGGCTGTTTCTCTTCACACAGTAATATTTTACAAATCCACTAGATTTGACAGTAAATATACATGACATGCTTTGTGTACTAGACTTGCTATATTCCCTTTACATTAATTCCTATTATTTCATGATATGTTTCTTTCAGCACAATGTTCTTGTATAGCAGTCATGGCTTAGTGGTTTCCAAGGCCCTGGGTTCGAGACTGACAGAGGAATTTTATTTTGCTGCTGAGCAAACTACAGGCTTTGTCATTCAGAGTGACTAAGGCACTGTTAAGCAGTTTTAAGTGGGTTAGCGCTGGTTTGCGTGGTGCTCATGCATGCGCACTGTCGCTTAGCTTCGCGCACACATGCTTAGCTAAGCGCACAGAAGCACACACCCGCTTACTACTGCTTGAAAGTGCTTACTCTCGCGCACACCCGCACTAATTTCTTTGAAAGAAAAGAAAATGGGGAGATAGGAAAGTGGTGAAAAAGGGGGCACAAAGAGGGTAGGACAGTAGGAAAACAAGCTCAGGATTTGCAGGAGGGATGTAGGAAAGGCCCATAGCTGCCCATTTCTTTATCAGCAACAGCTTTGCGTATGTTTGTAATTTAGTGTGAAATTTGAAACCTTCCACCCTGAGAGAGGGGTGAGGACAACAATATTTCTTGTACAGCCAATTGTAATTGCCAGTTTACATGTCCAGCAGACATGTGTGCGAAATGGGCAGCTATGTATGGGGCGTAATTTTTTTGTGGGAACAGAGTGCCCTTTTTTTTTTTTTTCAGGTGAGAGTGGAATGTCAGGTACAGGAAGTAGGTATAGCTGGAGAGGTAGGTATGGGAGGTTAACAGACAAGACAAACAAGACACATACAGAGGTGGTGTATGACACATGTGGGGGGATACACAATTGACGGGGACAGATGTTTGGATATCTCGAGCCCATGAGCCCACAGATGGCAACAGTGGAACTGAGATCCCCACCCATGAGCAGTTGCCACTGTGCGTTCACTGCCCAGGACAGGGCTGTGCTGGGGGCTGTGTAGGATGGGCAGCAGGCACACCCGTGAGTTGTGCCACCGGTGCCTCAAGCTGGCATAGGGGCGCAAACACAGAATGCCTGATCTCCCTACGCACCACAGTCCGGACACTACGGAGGGTGAGTGGATGGTCTCCTCCGGCCACGCTTGCAGACAGGGGACGAGCCCCATCCCCTGCAGTGCTTCCACCTGCAGGTGGCACAGGGCCACCGGAGGAGGGTCCGGCCTGGGCACTACTTCCAGGTGCACTCGCCAGCTGAGGTGGGAGAGGTGGGTCCGCTGGAACCCGCCTTCCCTGTCGTCCCATGTTTTGCATTATTTTATGACAGTTTGGGTTAGTAACATACAATACCATTCACAGTTAGTTGTAACAGCATGCATTAGTATTCCCATTAACCAAACACCCATAAATTCAATCCATTGAACAGTAAGCATAACACATGCATAATTTGAACAACAATACACAATCCAACAACATGCAGGGTTGATTGATGGCAACAGGCCATCAGGTTTGGATGTATGAACAGGGCACATGCATCAACGTACACGCAAATATGTATGAACCAACAGGACAAATGTCCAGGGGAGTTAATTGTGAATACACATACCCATTTCATGTGGAATGGATTATTTGTGGTTATAGGGTAGGGTGAAGAAATATTTCATTAACAACTTCAAATACCTATACATATAGTGTACATTTCTACTAGCTGCAGATATATACACCCTACAGATCTGACTAAAGTTTCCTATGTGTAAACTTACGCATGTTGGTGATGGGAATGTTACTGCTACATTAATATACATTGCATTTTTATTCATACACATTCATATCTGGCTCTGTTCAGCTACAGCATCCTGCTACATTTGATTTATATGTCTCTAGACAACTGTGGATGTTTGGTATTTCATACAACCATACTATCTGCATATTGCAAAGGTACAGCAACATATCCAAATTGTGGGACACACATTCCAGCTTCAGTACTTTATTGCACACATTTCACTCTTTGGTTGTGCCTGTCACATTCATTTCATTCTGTACTGACTGCAGTATACTTTATTCAGGAGTTATTACAACTTTATTGGCGGATTCATACCACTTTCTCACACTCTCACTTGTTTTGTTTTTACAATTCAGGATGGTACTTAATTCTAGGCTTTATTGATATGTTTTACTTGGTTACAACAATCCTTTCCAACAGTCTCACTTGTGTCATGTTTCAGATTTTAAACGGGGATATATTTCACACATGTGTTGTACTCAGCTTGTGTAGCTGTAATTTACAGCCTGCTGCATGTTATGTACTATTACATTACAGGTGGAACATCTTTATTTCAGACTTGTTTCATTTTTATTTTTGGATTACAGGCTGCATCACACTTATGTAATCACACAGTACTAGCAGAATCTCTCTTACACTGTTACTTGCACTTTTTATTAATAAGTGACTACACTGCACTCTTTTGCAAGCTGTCATACTTATATTTTTTAACAATTACAGGGAGAGAATTACTAACCTGCCTGGTGGCGCAACCGCACAAGCCTATCGGCATAGGCTCGACGATTCATGGAACGGACAACTGCAGCTGTAATATAAATGAAGTAATATTGGAATACACATCTCCATAATATCAGCTAGGTTAATTTCTTACATAAATAATTACATGTAACTTACTCAGTAGTGGGGCGTTGGGCATTTGCCGGGCCTCCTGGATCCAACGGTTCAGTTGGTCCTGCTTCCATCTCTTCAGGTACGCATGGTGGTGACGGACCTGTTCACCAGTCCTTGGTATTCCTGTGGCACTGTTGAGATCATGTGCCAACCGGTCCCACGCCTCAGCCTTGTATGTTCCCCACAGGACCTGGCCCTGCATGAGTTGGGCCTCATGATCATGGACGAGGAGCCAAACCATATATTTGGACTCCTCAACACCCCACCTCTGTGCTCTGAAGCAACTACCCTCTCCTACACATGCCATTCTGACTGCAAATCGATTCCACAATCAGTTATGCTGTGTATTCCCGCCTATGGGGCTTATATATGCCGTTTTTCCCGCACTTATCTGTGATTGGCCATTTTGAAAATGTATCAGCTTTACAAAACCTGCTTTGTCATGCTTGTCTTTCCATTCATTCCTATAAATATGCTAATACTGCATATCTAAGAGCAACTGTCATGGCTTAGTGGTTCAGTACTTTGACTATAGTGCATGGTATCCTGAGTTCGAGCCTGGCCATTGCTTTTTTTTTTTTATGACTGTCTACACAAGCTAGGAGGTGTGTCTGTGTAAAGGCAGTTTTGATACAGCTTGCTCAACGTTGCCCGCCGGTTATCTTGTTGGCACGGTGCGCAGCTCCGCACAAATGGGTTATGCTGATTTACGCGTCATTTGGCTGTCAGCATGCATATTATGCTCAGCTCAGCTATGAGCACACAATTTCAGTGTGTTACAACACTGCTCAACCCCGGGCACTCATTTTACACCTGTTAAACCACTGCTCACCTACGGGCAGATATACTCAGCTTGTTAGAGCGTATCTCAGCTATAGGCACTTCTGACATTTTATTTTTTTTTTATTATCTCACATTTCTTCAAAATACATGGCCCATTTCATTACATTTTACATAAAATATAATTTTATATATGTACATATATGTCAGGGAATTCTTTCGTGCTTATTTCACTAGAAATAAAAATTGATATTGTGGGGGCTCGAACCGTGACTGCCTCGTCTTCAGCCGATGTCTCTCCCACTACGCTATTGCTTCTTGGCATACTTTGCATATTTAGATCTTGAATGCTTTTCCATTGACTGCTAACTGTGGCTAAGCGATGGGCACTCCCACACAAACGAGCGCAATTACGGGCAAACATCTTTAGAACTTATAAAAAAATATATAACATGTTCATTCTTACTTTTTATGTTTATAGTCTGTGGGGCCATGTGTTGTGTTGTGTTTGTTGACATTTACGCGGACTCTCTCATGGGGGTTTACTTTCGGGACTGTTCCTCTTCTGGGGGGCGTGTCCGTTTGCAGGACTCGCCCTGCGGACATGCCCCCTACTTTCTTACACGGACCGTGTTAGCCTTGGGTGTGAGTCAGCATGCCCTCATGAATATGCATGGCATGCTGATGTCACACCGTTTAACTGCAGCCTCCGTGTAAGACTTGTAACTCTTACATGGAGGCTTTGTGAATCCTGCCCCTGGTGCTTTATACCTGGCTAACAAGGGACACATCGTTCAATGCTATGCTAATAAGGACATTTAGGGCCACTGCTTCTGAATCACAGTTACAGCATTTTGTACTAACCAAGTAGTCTAGCAGCAGCTGTGCATGTCTGTGTGATAACGAGGTATATGACCAATTTTCTAATACATGTAGCATGTGTATACCAGCAGCATCATGGCACTGCACTGCAGAGGTATACTAGTACTACAGTACAGCACCATATTGTGTGACATGTGATCTAAAATGCTTGCCTGTTTGCATGGGACTACTGTGTTGTTCAATAAGCTGACCTGACTGAACATGGGCCCTTGCAGAAGGGAATATGGCTGGCTGGTATGAACTTGTAAGGATAGTGAGCTATGTCACTGAAGTCACTAATTCGGATGAACAGTTTCGGTAATGCTGCAGTAACTTGAGGCAGTGCCACCTTGACCTGTTTTGATAGTGGAAAGCATATATTAGGGAGAGATAGCCAGAGATAATATTTTTACTTTTTTCTAGTATTAGTTTGTTCTGAAAATACCTGCTTTACACATGAACTGCATTTTGATTTACAGCATGGATGTGCTGGAATTAAAACGGTTGGATATCAAAGAAGGCAGGAGTGACTCAGTAACTCTGTATGCCATGTGTGGCAGTCCATTGTGTGAGGGCAATGGTGCTGCTATCATGTGTGCTTGGGTAATAATTTTGTCTAATTGTGTTGTGCTTCTGCAGTTCCAGTTGTAGCAGTGGGGGAGGTGCAGAATCACTCACTTGGGTATATGCCAGCTGAATCATCTGGTACTGGGTCTCCCCTGCCAGGCACCCAGGGTTATTCCTTAGCAGAAGAATGATGATTTTTTTGTTGGAGTTGACCTGGAGGTGCCATTGGAGTTCACACGACAAGGCTTGCCTTCTAATGGTGCTCCAGTGTGGTCTGTGTGGTCTTCCAGTATTAGGTGGGGACACTGGTAATGGATGAATTGTGGGAGACAAGGATATGCTTGCCTCAGCAATGAGGACTGCATTCTGTTATGATTCGTTGAGTCACAAAACTGGTAGATCCAACTCACCTGGCAACCAGTGAAGCAGCCACCCCCTAACATCATCCACCCAGACAAAGGATGCTTGGGTTTGTTTTTCTCTGAGCCAACCTGACCTCTAACCATGTCAGGACCATATTCTGTTCCCATGCTGGTGTTTTCTCTACCATATTTGTCATGTTCCATTACTCATTCATTGTACAATCCTCCCCATCACCACTTGTCCATCCTCTGCATGTCTGTGTCCATCAACTGCCTTCTCCAACTTTTATATCTACTGTCCATGCTACCTCCCCTTCTTCATATATCCAATATACAATTTTCTCTCACTATCTTCCCTATATATCCTTTCTTTCCACCTATGAATAAAGGATTTATTAACTAATAAATAAGTTATCCCCCCCAACATTCATGCCTGATGGTTACACCAGCAGGTTTCCTCTGGCTTGCTATTCTCCAGTTTCCTGTATTCCTATCTACCCCGTTTCCTGTCCATTTGTATTATGAAAAGGCATTACATACACAATTTTAGATATATGTTACATTGTGGCAGGGTGCAAATTTTATGTGTAGTACTACCCTGGGCAGATTTCATAACACACGTATCATATGTGAGTACTAATGAAAGTTCATCATATTGATCGCTGCTGCAGTAGCCTTAGCTGTATAGATTATATCCTTGCCAAGGATATAATGGCCAGCCAGCTTTCAAAGCTTCAGGGCACCTTCCAAGTAGCTTGATCTAAATGGACTGAAAGACAAGTTTGGGCACAAAGCCCTTCAGAGCTTTCCTGCCACTGAAGAATATGCCCCTCTGAGGCTTTTAAAGATCGACAGTCGGCTTGTGCTTTCCCTTGCTGGGCAGATAAGTTCTCTTTATGGACAAAAAAATTCCATTTTCTTAAATGTATTGATGTTTTGTTACTTTCCTCTTCAGAAAAGTAATTTTAAATCTAGGAGTGTTGTGTTTTGATGGACTGTCTCAAGACTGTAACACACTTTTAAACAGAGATCTCATTTTGTCTGTCAGTTTAAAAGTAGCGTTAACTAACTGAAAACATATTTCCTGTTGAGAAATTGTGTTTATTTTTCCTTGGTGGGGCTGGCATAGTGTTTCAAAAGTACTGAGTTTTTACTGTCAAAAAGAAAAGGTAATTTTTGTGGACTCGTAGTTTCACAGGCATTTACTGCTTGCCTTCCTCAAGAAACAAGCACTATTTTCGGCTTGGCCATAGAACCGACTACCTGCCCCACAGTAGGGCCTTCTTCCAGCCACAAAAAGAAAAAGTTAAGCAAACAGCCTTTGCCACCACAGCAAGCTAGCAATTTGTCTCAGCCACAGATGGGTGACTCTGTTGTGGCCATTAGGTGTACCTCAGACCAGTCATCTTTTACCCCAGATCTCTCTGGTGTAGCACCTACAGCCACTATCGGCTAGGGGTTAGCTACATCCTCTGAAGTTGTTGGAGTCCTTTCGATGGGCAAGAGACAGACAGTCTTGGTCCTGGGAGTGGGAATAGGGAAGGTTTCCCTGTTGTACCAGAATGCTGAACTCATCCCTGGGGAAGTAGCTGCTGCCATCAGTAACACACTTCACCTCATTTTTCCTATCAAAAAGAAAAAGAAAACCAAGTATGTATCTAGTATTCTTATAATTTCTTAAGACATGAGTAGTTTACTGGTTTTGGCTCAGGATTTAAATCAGGGCATTGATACTTCCAGTAAAGTGGTTTCTGGTAAAAAAAAGAGGAATTCCTCTGTTTCTGAAGAGATTTTGGATTCTGAACCTAAACAGGAAGATTCAGGGATCTATCCATTTTTTTCTGCCTCAGATTTCTGATTTACACTCCGAGATCTCAGTTTCTTTTTCTCTGAGACTATTGCTAGAATGTGCCTGTGTTTTCAGTCCCTCAGAAGATACTATGAGGATTTTCCAGAACCTACATCCATTCCTCCTGTTCTGTCATCTTTAGAGGATGTTTGCATTACTGTCTGCTGTTTTCCTTTTAGTCTGCCAGCTGCCCCTAAAGTGGCAGATAGAATATATAAAATTTCTCAGTCATAAATTTTTTATACATTATTCCCAACCCTGGCCTGCAGTTGTAGCTTTAGTTTATCCCACAGCTGTTAAGCCCTTAATTAATTTCAATCCTCCTGTTGCTCATAAGGACTGGAAAATTAATTATAGGTATGGAGGGCATCCTCTCAACCTCTTAAAGCAAGAAATCTGGACAAAGCCATACATAAAAGTGGTGCAAAGGACCAAAAACGGGGACTTTTTTTTAAATATTAGTCTTACAAACTTAGAAAGTTGATAGAATAGCAGGTTTTGCATTAGCATGAATTTTCTGAAGGGTATGACATCTGAAACTCAAATGTCTGTCATTGTTTTCTAACCTAAATCTTTAATAATTTACCACTAATTTGCCAGAAAACCACAATTTTATAAAAAATGGACCAAAAATATAAGGCAAAAATCTGGACATTCTGTTTAAATCTGTACAGTTAAGAGGTATGTTGGGGGAAAGTGTATACTTCTGCAACTTTGGTTTTCAGAATTCTGAATTGTCAGGTTTATATGTTCGTATGTTAAAGCTTGTTCTGACGAATTGTGAAAGTATGAGGAATTATTTCCTTCTTGTGAAGAAAATCTGCTTTAAATAAATTAGTTTCTTTTTTCAGGTCATTGTTTGCAATGTGCTGTATGAATCTGTTGATACCTCTTCCTGGACTATGGCCACTGGTACTGTTTTAAGGAGGTTTGCTTAAATGCATTCTTGGAATCTTCCAGATGTTGTTAAAAATAAGATTTTAAATTCTCCTTGGATGGAGATATAGTGTTTCGCCCCTTTGCTGCAGAGGTGATCAAACAGTGAGATGAAATGGGCAAACCAGGAAAACTGTAACGTTTGTCAGCTCTGCTTTTGCCTAATTGTTCAAGGGATTTTCATTCTCCTCTTCCATTTTTGGTAGAAATCAGAATAAACAGTCTTTTAACAGAGTACAGGTAAACAGATGGCATGGCAAAGGAGTTCAAAAAAAGTCTCTAACTACCCAAAACCAAGGACCGTTCAATATGCCTGACTGACTATTCAAGACACTTTGTGACCCACTCTCACCCTGGCTCCCTTTTTCTTCCAGAAATCTGTAATCTCCTTTTTTTCTGTTTGGGAACAGATTGCATCAGACAAATGCATTCTAAATATCGTTCAACAAGATTACAGATGGCAGTGAGGAAATTCCTCCTTTCCAGGGAGTCAGTCATCATCCTCCAGATCAGACTCTTTTGTTTCTGCCTGTTCTTCATCACATGCTTTCCCAAGGACTGACTAGCTCTGGATCTTCTGATAGTGCCATAATTCAAAATTATGTCACCTATTACCTCTTCTTCCTCTTTCAAGTTTTCTGGAAACACTAGACTCGTGAGATGTTTATCATCACATCCCTATTCAGCCAGACATCAGATGTTTCTTAAGGTTTTGTATGTCTGGATCACATTATGAGTTTTCTACCCTAACTCTTGGACTTCCCACTGCACCAGCAGTGTATACAAAGTGTCTAGCTCCAGTTATAGCTCATTGCAGGCTACAGGATATCCACATTTTTTTCATATTTAGATGACTTGCTTATACTTGTAGAGTCTTTTTCAAAGTGTCAGGAATCTCTCTCTTGGGCGAGAGCTCTCTTACAGAAGCTGTGAGGGAATACCTCAGGATTTTGGGTCTCATGGCATGTTTGATTCTCATAATAGCCCTGGCAAGACTCCATATGACAAATATGCAGTGGTCCCAGCATCAACATCCTTTTATCTTTTCAAATCCTAGTGCTGGCATTTGTCAGAAGAGAAATCTTTTGATGGAGACAACAGATATCCTTAATTTCAGGTCTCACCTTCTCTCTCCTTGCTCCAAATCAGTCAGTCACCACAGATGTTTAGACTTTGCAGGGTGAGTATTTTCAGGAGGGATAACAGTATAGGGATGTGGGACACCAAGGACAGATGCAAGCACATAACTAAGAGATGCTTGCCCTGATCAAGGCACTCAATTCTCTGAACCATATTTGGCCCCTACAATCTCTTCAAAGTGGCTTCAGGCAATATCACTCTCTTGTGGTACACCAACAAGCAAGGGGAAACAGGTTGTACCCCATTTGCAGTCTAGTCAGATTAGTCTGGAATATAGCTTCACAGCCCAATCTCACTCTGCAGTCTTCCAACATTCCATCAGAGCAAAATTATGTGGCAGACAATCTGAGTAGGACTGGGTCAGACTGTCATGAATGGAAACTAGATCAGGAGGTCTTCCAACATTTGATACATCTGTGGGGAGTTCCTCAAGTAGACCTTTTTGCCTTCTTTTTGATCAATCATCTGGCAAGATTCTGTTCCAGGAAGGCCTACAAGACAGGTACCTTTTCTTTTTTCATTTCTTTTCTTTATACATGAATGTTCCTGGATGCTTTTCTACCCTTTCCACTAATATCCAAGGTACTTTTGAAGATTCAAAATGAATCCCCCAAGATCATTGTGATGACTCCCTTCTGTCCTTGGCAACTGTGTTTCTTTCTTCTTTTGAAAATGCCCAGAGGCAATTACCACAAGATTCCACATAGACTGGATTTACTCACACAAGAATAGGAGTGTGTCAGCCCTACCTCATTTTCAAAGGGATAGGGTTTCTTTGAGAACTAATCCTTCTTTTATGCCTAAAATGGTATCCAAGTTTATCATACCATGGATGTCCACAAACAACTCAGGTGCTTTCTTGACAGAACTATATCTCTCAGATCTTCAGATCAATTATTTATTTCTTGTGAAGGTAAGAATAAGGGACAACCTGTGTCAAAACAAACTATTTGCAAACAGTTGTCTAAGGCAATTACCTTTTGTTATACTCACCATAACATATCTATACCAGGCAGGGTCAAGGCCCTCTCTTCCAGGGCCTTTAGCTTCATTTATGGCTTTTTGGAAAGGGGTTGATTTTAGAAATATTTTAGAAGTTGCTACTTGGTTCTCTGTACATACTTTTAAAAATTATTATAAACTTGATTCTTTCTCTAGGTCCAGATCAACATTTGCTAGGACTATTCTCCAGGGGTTCCTGGACTCTTCTCCTTCCACCTCCCAAATCCAGTTAGCTATGGTAATCGATCCATAATAGCTAAGGCTTCTGCAGCAGTGATCAATATGATTAATGTAATAAAATTCTATAAGTTGAACTAACCATAGCAGTAGATGTTCGAATGATCACTGCTGAAGGAGCCACTCCCTCCCACCCTCCATCTTCCTTGTTTTTAGTGTGTTTTTTTAATACCAGGGTGTGGACACTTATGTTTTGCTGTTCCTAGTATAGTCAATTCAGGGTGAGCCACTCTCTTTCTGCTGTCAAGAAACCTCTGATCAGCTTCAAGCTGCTTCACAGTTTAAACATATGAAAAGCATCCTAATGCTTTGGAAACTGACCAGCTGTTATATCCTTGACAAGTTTATAACCAATACAGCTAAGGCTAATGCAGCAGTGATCATTTGAACATCTACTATTATGGTAAGTTCAACTTACATAACTGTGCTCTTCTCTTTTTGTTTTCTCTTCCACCTGCTAGTCTTGTTGTTGCAATAGCAGAGAAGCAGCTGTGTTCATTAGAGTCAGGGCCTGTTAACACCTCTGGGGCTGTGAGATCAGTGAGCACCAAATCTGTCTGCTTCTCAGCAGGAAGATAGAGGACTCACAGGTGAACTCTCTGGTCACTGTGCGAGAGTGGTAGGGGAGAGGGTCCTTTTCTGTGATTGGCTCAAAAAGGTCTCCTGTGGTCACCCAGTGAAATAAGAACTGGCTAAAGTCATCTGACATGCACTGTCAGCTAGATGCCTGCCTCACAACTATTGAGTACCTCTTGACATGTCTGGTTGAGTCATATGATTGACAGGCTCCCAACAGTCAGACAACCAGAACACAGCCTGTACATGCTACCAGCCATGGAGGTAGCTGATGTCTGTGAAAGCTGACCTTTGGGTCAGTATGGCATCTGCCATATACCCTGCCATGTTACCCATTCTTGTCTTCTCCCACCTTGTGTGTCACTCCCTATACCTTGTTTGTTTTGCAGTATCCTCCATCACTGAGTATTCACCTTTAGTCAGTATGTATTTATCCACTGTTGTCCCCAGTCACTTTGTGGCAGTTCCACATGGTTTGTCTTTGTCTATTTATGTGCTCCTGCAACATCCCATTCTCCCTGTACCTCTTTCCCAATTATTTTTCACATTTCCTCTGTTCTCTTATATTAAAATTAAGAGCTTGCTTGCAAAAAATGCCCTTCATCCTCTCCCTATTTTTTCATTATGGTGACCCTTATGTGCTTTATTTTGTTTGCTATTCCCAATAACTTTGCTATCTCTCCTTTCCTCCCCATTTACATGATTAAGTAAATTGTTATTTTGCTGTGTTGGTCCTACATCTCTTGGCCTCTGCATGTGTGGCAATGTTAAGGCATGTTATTCCAAATATGCGTGGTGAACATGGACATAATTTCTGCAACATCTATTACTTCTGTCACTTGCACTTGACAGCAATACTCTCCCAAATGTGCCTGCATAATGTTATGTGTCCCTCTAACATTTTTTAATTTATTTTTTTATTTTATATTTGATTATTGGGAAAGTATGACTGGATAAAAATCCTTTTTCAGAGGAGCACCAGGGAGAAAAGGTCCACGTTTAACATGTAACAATGATTATAATTACAAATACAAGGTTTACATATACATGACTTGACATTTCTGTTAAATATATAACACTGGATAAAACACATTCATGTAAATATTCTTATTAATGGCATTGTTGTATAGTCTAGTACAGGAAAAGAGAATTAATTGTTTAAGTGAAGAACTCTATCAGGAAAATGAGTGACTAATAGAATGTAAACAAGGTATTATTAATAACAATCAGTGAGTCAGCAATTTTCATAGATATACTACATTGACTGATAGCCTGTAGTAGGATGAGATACAGTAGAGTATAAATATTGAAACATAATTGCAACTTAAGGAGAATAGTTTTACTATAGTCCTTGAATAACATGACAGTACTAATTTCTCTTGCACTATATTGTGCCATCTACCGGTGTTATATGAGCTCCAGTTCATGTCTAAATAGATATTGGCTATAATGTTCTATGACATCCTTGCAATTTAATACTGCACATCACAGCTACAAAGTTCTTGTCTATGAAACACAGTCAATATATATATATATATATATATATATATATATATATATATATATATATATATATATATATATATACTGTTTGATATATTGTTATGGGCCCTGAAAATTAAAGTTACTGTATCTTATGATTTCAGTCCTTATGTAGAGTCCATGTAAATATTTAAATAGTACATTTTTAAGGGATACATGATAGTATTATTAACTACTTTCATAGGAAATAACCAGGATGATTTTTTTTTTCAATTCTGATCTATCACACTCTGAGACTACTTAACAGGGAGTCAAAGGTGACACTTTCTAACCCCACTGTTAAAGACATCTGGTCATTTAACATGGTCAGTGATGGGAAAATTTGACCATAGTTTATCAACCACTTTACTGTTGCTGAAGTACCAATCAAACTTATGGTTCCTTCTCTACATGACATATGTGAGTGTGTGTGTGTGTGTGTGTGTGTGTGTGTGTGTGTGTGTGTGTGTGTGTGTGGTGCAATAGGTGAACTGTGAAATGTATTCAAGAAAATCCTTAGGTTCATCAGCATTTATGAAACAGCAGTGAAGCATATATCATATGTGAGTACTAATAAAGATTGCTGTGAATACTAAACACAGCTGAATTCAATGTTATGCTTCCGCAGTAAGGCTTTCACATTTCCCATGTTTTAATTTATTCGTTCATTGATTGCAGTGACAGTGTGTGTGCCCTCTGTACTCCCTCCTCTGTTCTAGAATAAGACTGTGAAAATGCCTGCTACACAATCTGCTAGTTACCTTCCAGTACCCTTTAGTATCCTTAGCAGGGTACCAAAGGCATATCATATCCTCTTTTAGATTTATTAATTCTTATGCAACTGTGGATCATCTGAATCAAATAGTCCCTTACCCCAAACACTTGTGATTCTCTGTACCTACACAGTCCTAGTAGCCTTACTTCCTCCCTTCCTTTAAATATTCAGTATAACCTTCTCTTGCATTCACACTTTGGCACAAATCATGTTTTTGTAAGAATTAAAAAAAAAATCAGCTAATAGAATCAGTGGGGAGTCCAAATCATGAATACCAAATATGCAGTCAAAGATAAACAATGGCTAGCAGAAGCTATTTACTGCAGCGCTTTTCACTGCGCAATTAAAAAAAGCTTTTGCTCACATGTGGTGCTTTCACAAGTTCCAGCTTGTCTATATATAATCATACCAATTCATTAAATACCATTCATAATCAAAATCAGAATAAATACTAGGAAAAAACATCAAAGGGCTAAATGTCCTGTGTAATTAATATGGTCTACAGAAAAAGTGAGATGTCTTAAGGAAACTACAGTATATGCAGTTATATTTGTATATACACTGTATCACATCACAAATAAAACATACAAAGGAAATGTACTACATTATCAATACATATATTTCAAAAATAAAGCAGCTAGTCATGAAAATGATTCTCATTAATTTGTTTACACATTATAAGAAGAATAAGATTAATTTGCAAAGGTTCTGCCATGTCAGAGTGAGAGATAGATCTTGCATGCAAGTAAACTGTTGATACTCAGAGGGTAACACAACAAAATCAGGGTGGAATTGTTACTGAACAGTAAGTCAGATCATAGCTATTGCAAATGGTAGCAAACCATATACCTTAAGGGTGAAGTAACAGAGAAGCTCAAATAGCAAAGTGATTCACTGCTTAAAACTGTCTGTGACAGTGTGTCAAATAAGGCTTCCTAATACAACTTCAACAGCAGTAGCCAGTGAATATGTGTCAGAGAAGCAGAATGTAACAATAAACCCACAGACATCTGCAACTTGAGTGAGATATGCACAGATGGCAGTGACATGTAGTCATTTATATATACATATATGTGCACGCACACACACACACACACACACACACACACACACACACACATCTATATATCTATATATATATATATATATATATATATATATATATATATATATAAAAGGTGCCTGTCAACAAATGGCACATGATCTACTGACAGACTAACATGTGAATGGTTAAGTGTAAGAGTGCAGAATGCCAAAACATAAGCTTATACTGGCTAATTCAGCATTCGGGATATGTGTGTATGCAAGACTGTACATGACTTAGGGATAAGGTAAGGGTGAGGGATGGGGATAGATGTGTTATTCTTGGGTAGAGGTATGTATGAAGAGAGTGTGTGTCTTGTTTAGTAGTACTGCTAGAGAAAGGGTGTTTTGTAATGTAACGTGTAGAGTTGGGTTATTGTAGGAGTGGAGTTATCCCGTATGAGTAAGGTGGTGTAGATGAGTGAAACTTCCCACCCTACCTTTACTCATGTGTGGTAAGCCTAAGCCTTTCCCTACCACTACCCCAACCCAAACTCTGGATAGTGCATTATCTAACACTCACTCCCTAACTGTACCATGAAAATGTGTAGTATTCAAGGATTAATGTTGTGTTTTAGTTAGTTTTCTCCTGCATGTTGTCCTTAATCACAAAGATTCTGCATTCAGGTATAATTTTTTGAATTAGTGGCAGACACCTATATCAGTTGCACAATAGGTAGCACACTCGTATTTAGTGCAGAAGACTGTGGATTCTATTCCCATTCCAGAGAGATGGGTTCCTGACACTACAGAGTAGCAGTGTGTGTGTGTGTGTGTGTGTGTGTGTGTGTGTGTGTGTGTGTGTGTGTGTGTGTGTGTGTGTGTGTGTGTGTGTGTGTGTGTTGTCCTTTGGATGAGAAGGCAACATATATAATTTGAAGTGACCTCTCCCTCATGCATGGCATAAAGTATTTAGGAGCTGCCTCTGTCCATTAGTAGTACAGGGGGAAGTCCTGGGGTAAGCTTCCTGTTTTCCATCTATAGATCTAGTGACACTTGAATATGAACAGGGATTAACTTTGTTTTTTGTGGATGGGGAGTTTGTTCTACAGTTGCTGTATCCTCTGTATGATATACCTGTCTCTCCAAACTGTTCTGTTGATGTTGCATAACACGTTTAGATCCCTAGATAGAGTATTTTGGATGCCATTTGACTTGCTGATCTGTATTAAATCCATCAGTAATGGGTCAGAGGATATGGTGTACGGCAGACACAGGTCACCTCTCAGCAGTCTGTAGGATACAGAGTACAGTATCAGGACTTTCAGTTGATTCATGTAGGACATGTTGCTGAGGCCTTGTATCCTATTAGTAAGGTATTTCTCTGGGCATTCCAGTTGCTGCATATTTTTGGACAGCTATATGCCAAAGGGGCATTATATTCAATGACTGGCTTAATGAGGGCTGAGTAAAAGGGAACAAGGGCATTCCTAGAACTCATCATAATCCACTTATTTATAAGCTGTGCAGTATAGAAGGACTTTCTTTCAACAACTGGTACAGGTTGGTTAAAGTTAGGTCACTGTCCACATAGGCTCCCAAATCAGGAACATGTGGGTCAAACCATAGAGATGCATTGTCAATGTGGTAGTTTCCTGGGGTAGACAACTTTCCAAATGATGAAATAAAGCACTTTTTGGCATTCAATTTCAGTCCATGATTTTGTCTAAAGTTATTTATTTGAGACAAACCTTTCTACAGGATGGCTAAGTCATTTGGGGATTCAGTGACTATTCTTAAGTTGCAGTCATCTGTAAACTTAGTCAGCCTCAGCACTTTGGTACTGGCTTTTACTTTTGGAAAGTAGATGCCAAACGACACAGGTCCTAGCACAGAGCCCTGGGGGATACCACTGATGACTCTTTGTGGATTTACACTTTTTGACTTTCAAATCTCCTTTGTAATTCATCTTTCAGCATATTAACATTTTTCATACACCTTATTAATTCCCCTCCCCCCACTATTTTATCCACAACCAAAACCATATTTTTTCAATGTTGTTGTTTGTCTTTCGGCTTTTCCTGGTAAGGGATCGCCACAGCGGAACTCCAGTTCGCTAATGATTGGCAGTAGATTTTTTACAAAATGCAGAGGTGCCAGCTCAATGCTCAACCTTCAACGAAGGCACGCCCATTTACGCATGCATGTCTTTTGAACGCTACCCAACCACGAGGAGGACATGCAGACTCCACACAGAAGGCACTCTGAAGCCCAGCCGAGAATCAAACGGGAGAACCTCTTGCTGTGAGGTAACAACGCTACCGCCGTACCACCGTGGCAATATTTTTTCAATATTTCTAATAATATCCATTTTCCATTATATTTTATCTCATTCATTCTTTCATTCCAAATAATCCATATTATACAAAATAATGTTTTGTCTAAACTATTAGGATCACTTTCTTTTCTATTACCATAATAGCCGTATTCTATCATGTCCATGTTTATATCTTATATACTTTTTAAACCTTTATTTTCATTTTCACATATTTTTGCCATAATTGTTTTACTCTTTTGCATGTAAAAAAAAAACATCTTCAATAATCTCTACCTCACTACAATGAATATAAATTCTTTCTTTTATCTTAATATGTGGCATATTTGTGTTTGCTGGCATCTTACTTATCAATACGCTCCACAAAAAATCACATTCAACATATCTCTCACATCTCCTTAACCTTGCTTTTATAGTTTTTATCTTTTTTTCTCATAAACATTTCCATGGAAAAATGTAATAATATTTATTCATTATATTTATATAACATTCCTTTCTTGTTTTCTATATTACTTATATTGATTTTTAATATTAATATTTTATCTTGATATACCTTCATTTCTGCACTTAAATATATTTTCCCTATTTTTAAAAGAATAAGTTTATCCCAATTTTCTTTATACATTTTCATTTTCCTCGCTATCAATCTATTGTTATTTTCCTTTAACCATACCAACACGCTGTAGAAATTCAATGATGGTATATGGAAAATAGGACTAAGCCCAATCCTCCTTCATATTTTTTTAACATAAAGTATCCCTCTTTTAACAGGATTTAGTATTGATCCTCATATAAATGAAAACAATATGGACAATAATTATTTCTCATATTCTACTAGAACCATGCACACACTTATAACCAAACTGATTAAATATGCTTTTTTTGATTATCAATTTATATCTTCTCCAAAGCATACAGATATTCCTTATTTTATTATTCATATTCTTCCACTGTATTATTCTCTGTGGCTCATTATCAAATGTTATACCTAAACTTTTGATCTCTTCTCTATTAAACTAAATTTCTGCCATTTTTCCTGAAGCTCTTAATCCTTTACTTTGTTCCTTATTTATACTTAAATCAATAACCTTTAACTCTTGACTAAGACTCTCGATAGCTATATTCATCCATTCCTCATTTTTAGTAATTAATACTATATCATCTGCAAAAGAAAACATTACTGGCACCTGAATTCCTTCTGCTGTACAATATTCAGTTACCCTCAAAGGTGAATTTATTTTGTTAACAACTGCATTCATAATTAATACAAATAAAATACTACTTGCTGGACATCCCTGTCTTATATCACTTATTTCTACATCTTCACTTAACCAACCATTTATAACTAATTTGACGTTCTTCTTATTAAACAAATATATTAATTATTTTATTACTTACATTATATTCATTTGAAAAATTCCATAGTTTCATGTTGTATTTTATCAAATTATTTAGTCACAGCTCTTTTCAAAAATGTAAGCCCTGAATTTCTATTTATCACATCATCTACCACTTACTTATTATCATCAAAAGTTCCTGACTCCCTTTTCCCTTTATCCCAAATATGGTATAATTCAATAACTTAATTGCTTTCCTTTCTATTCTCTTCTCTATTATTTTCATAAATATCTCATAGTCCATATTATTCAATACTATTGGTCTTCATTTTTTATATCTGTTTTATCTCCTTTTGTCCATATAAATGTCATTGCTCCCATGCATATTCTTTTATCATCAACCATTTTTTCTAATCATTCATTTAACACCTCTACAAAAATTGTTTTTGCCATTCTGGCATATCTTTTATAAATTAAATATTCAATTCCATCCAATTGTGTAGCTGATTCCAAATCCGCTATCTTCAAAACATTTTCTATTTCTTCCACTGTTATAATCTTTTCTATCATCTCATTATCTTTATTAATTAACTTACTCTCCATTTATGTCCTCTTTTGGTTGTATATTCAGAAAATGTTTTGATAATATGTTATTTTATTACATGCATTATTTCTTTCTGTATATTAATCATATATCCCTTCACATTGCATAATTATCTTAATTTTCTCCTATTTTCTTTTACCCCTTTATTTAGGTAAGGTGTTACTTCCTCTTTCTTTCCTTGTAAAATATATTTGTTTAAATAACAGTTTTTTGATTTTTCCTGATTCATTTCACATATCTATCTCTATCACATATTATATCTTTTAACACCTGAAGACTGATATCCTTATAATTGTACTTTTCTTGTGTTCTCTTTACCTTTTGCCATTCTAAATCCTCTTTTAATTTTTTCTTTTAAGCTTATCTACCATCTTGTCCAGCCCCTGTAAAACATATTCAATCTGCCAATAATTGTGTAATAATTTTCTAACTTGTTCATTTAAATCTGTTTCATTTATTCTTTTAATGCTTCTACCTATTGTTTATGTATCCTTCTTTTTCTTGCGTCTCTATCCAGATTGCTACATGATCTGAAAACCTTGTTATTTTTATCCCTTTATATAATATTTTCAAACTTTTGGAAATCATAAAATAATCAGTTTTTTTTTCAGATTGCCCCTTTTATATGGCCAGTCTTTGTTATCCCATAAGTACAAGTTTTCACTTTTTAATATCTCAAAAAGTATCTGCTCCCTCTTTTCTCCTTTTTCTTAAGTCACAATTACAATCTCCTAATAATATTATTTGCATATTAACACTAACATAATTAAGAATCATTCTAAACATCATCTCCCTTTCTTTCTGTAAAGCATATGCATATATTGCAACTCGTTTTATTTTTACTTAAAAACGTGGAGAGTCTGATGTTTATGCTGTACATTTTTTATATATTGCAATAATTCTATATACTTGATTCTTCCATCTCACATCAAGTATTGTCATTCTACCAAATATCACTAAAGTACAATTCAAAATTTCTATTGAAATTTTACTTAAAATTGCTATACCAAAAGACTTTCATTCTGTCATATTAAATGTAACCTCACTGTCCCATAATTCATTTACTTGTCTTCTCTCCTTCTGTTAAAATTCTGGTGTCTAGTAATATTATTATATCCATACCAAGTGACCTGCACTATTCTAATACTCCTAACCTCCTTTTTACATTCTTTATACTGTTCACATTTAAAGCTAAGATATTCACTTTTATGCAAAATTATTTTCCTTCATCATTCTTTTCCTTTTTTGTTCTCTGTCAAACATATATTCTTAAATTTATGTTTTCTATCCTTTTTCTATCCTTAACTCTCTTCCCAATGGAGTTCTTTTTTTACTTTTGATCATCACCCAATTAGTATCCCCCTCTTCACTAGAATTTTTTATTTCATCCTTCCTTTCTTTGTTTCCCCTTTTATATCTGTCATTTACTCCTAATTCTTTGACCTCTATTGATAAGTCTTCCATCTTCTTCTGCTCTTGTCCCACTTCAATATTAGACTCTAAAACAATTTTTCCACTTGGTCTTTATTCCCTTTCCCTGTTTCCTTCTCATTTACTACACATTCCATCCATGGATGCCCTTTTATTCACATTTTATAAGTGTAAGTTTACATCTTTTTGCTTCATGGCCTAATTTGCAACAAATAAAGCACTTTCTTTTATCACAATTATTAATTAAATGGTCAGGTTTACGACAAAAGATACATGACTTTCTTTGCCCCCAATATTTTACAAACCTGCTGTTTCCATCCACATTAATCATACTAGGTACATGTATTAAATTTTTATTTTTCATTTGTAAAACTCCACATTCCCAGCCCAAAGTCTATAAACTTCTATTATCATTTATCTTTGTAATGTCCATGATATCTTTACACACACTCTTTAAATAGTCTCTCAATGTCTCTTTTTCTAACTCAGTATGAAATTGTACGTACATTTTCTTTTTTGCCTCTGTAATAAATGCTTGCACAATGTATAAATTCCAAGGGTTGTCTTTTTTTTTAATTTCATATTGTTCTATGAATTTTTTCATATACTGTCCTAATTCAAAAAATGTCACAAATGAATCTTATTAAAATGAATAAATGCTCTTTCCCCTCTGGAAGTGATACCCAGTGGTGCAATAACATTGTCCCATATTTCATACTATCAAGTTCCTTCTCCTTCTTACTATTTACTCTTGTATGATACTTCCTTTTCACTTTTATTTTATTTTCTTTCCTTCTTTCTCCTTCTCTTACTGTTTGCACATATGAATTTTTCCATTCCCTTCTTATGTCTTCTACTTCTTCTTCTTGCATCCTCTCCATTATTTCACTCCATGATACTGCCTTCTCACTTTCTGATTTGCTTTGATCTATTAAATCTTTTAAATAAAACATCCAGCAACCTTCCTAACTGGTTTGTAACAATACATTCCAACTGTGATCTGGTATCTCCCTCAAAGAGCTTTTGTTGAAACAGTACTTCAGTATTCTTTTGAAAGCTCAAACACCTTCACTTGTGATTCTTCCTGCCTCATCACAATCTCAACTTTTCCTACCTTCTGCTCCTCCATATTTAATAATGACTCCTCTGACTGCAAACTCTCTGCAAAGGCCTTCATCTTAACTCCACCATCATTTCCTCTACCTCCAACAGCATATTCACCCATGCCATTACTTTCTATACTTCTCCCTGCTTCTTTAAGCTACCCCCACACTTGGACCAGAAGCAAGGAGTGCTGCTGTGCTCAACATCCCCCATGCCCTGACCAAGATTATTCCCTTAGTAGTATAAATTGCCACCTCAGGTTTCCCCTAAAAACAGGCTACTAGCCTAGTGGCATTAACCTGTTCAAAAAAGGATGTGTGTGTGTGTGTGTGTGTGTGTGTGTGTGTGTGTGTGTGTGTGTGTGTGTGTGTGTGTGTGTGCATCTATACAGTATATATATATATATATATATATATATAGAGAGAGAGAGAGAGAGAGATACAGCAGAAAGATAGGCACCGTAAATATCAAAAGCAGATCGTCTTTATTGTGCTAGCAATCACCACAGAACAACTCCAACAGCAGACCTAAGGTTTACCTGAAGGGGAATGAATATCAATCACTTCACTCTCAGAGTTTTTGTAATTTGCAAAAATAAAAAAATGCATAGTGCCCCTTGTTATCATTACATTATTAAACATAACATCTGGTTGCAGAGAAGTGGAGTTTCAACGTACGGTTCATTTATTCCAATAGTTTCCTCTCCCTGTTCTATCACTGTTAACTGAATGGCAGTGCCATCACAAGCAAAGAATTATGGTGCTTATGTAAATATGCTCTAAAGAAAAAAGCCCCAAAACCTAATAGATTTCAATCTGAAGTCCTGTTTCAGTTCACAAACCATTTGTACCTTTCCTTATGACTAAAGGGTTAAAGACCAAATTATCACCTGCGTCTAGGAAACAAGCATACATTTCTGTCATGAATACATAAAAAAATGTTTCCTATCCCTGGCTTATTCACATAGAGACATGTTTTTTTGTTTTACATAGCTATAACAAACTGATTGTTGATATTTTCTTTGAATATAATTTATTCCTTCTTAACTGAAGAGCAAGGCTTTGAACTGCTTTTGGTTAAAAAAAATGCTCTTACAAAGAAGGCAACCACTTCATATTCATATAGCTCTTCTTATGGAAATTGCTCATTACTTGTTGTTTATAATGCAAGACTTACATGGTAAGGAAGAGTACAACAAGGACTGCTCTTTGACCTGTGCCATGTGGGTTTCTAGTAGCAAGGTGAGTGACTTTCATTTTAAGAGATGTACCTAGCTGCCCTAGTTTAAGGCACACTTGCATGTCTCTGTATGATTTCTGCATAGTTTATTGTAGTTTAATGTAGATGGCCAAGTGTTAATGCAGACTAGTGCGGTTTAGCACAAATTAGCTTGAGCTGCAGTACTGAGAAGAGTATTAAGTTTTTGTTTATTTGTTGAACATAATATTATAGGCACACCAGCTATACAACGTGTGGTCTGCATTATTATGCCTTGAACAGATTCTAACTACTTGTTTTGTATTCTGGTTCTACTTTTGCTAAACAAAAATGTCTTCTGTGTGTAAGAAGTATAATAACATTTCTGTACTCAGGATCATACTAGGTACAAATGAATCAGAGTGTAGACTAGAACTGAGACTAGTCAGTAATGGGATGCATTACGGTACATATACAAGTATCAAACCAGTTTTAGGCAACTTGTCATTTGAATGTTGGCTTTCCTGTAGGGGAACTGCAACTAAAAGAATAGAACATTAAGAACCCGCCAGCTAATGATGCTCTGACTGGTACATTATAATGTAATATAAGCATACCTTCAACACATTAACCTATTTGATAAGTTATAACAAACTAAAAGGAAGACCTAAAGAAGGAAAGCCAGTTCTGACAATCAGATTACAGTTCAGAGCCAGTATTTGAAAATGCGTTGTAAAATGTATTATCCTGCACCCAAAACTAATGTATATGAAGTAGAAAGGAGAGGCAATATCCAGTTACTGGAAAGGTTATGAATAGTAAAGCCAACAGGTTCCTTACCAGCTGAAAAAGGAGAGAGACACAAGCTAGCACCTACTGAAAGCTCAAAAAATAGGCAATACTGCTAGATTTAAATCAATTCCATGATAAAAGGAATGGTACAAACTTAGCCTTCCCCATGTCAGGGTTAAAATTTACAAATTTTCCTCCTTCCATGACACTGAAATGCAAATGGTGAGACTAGTAAATAGAAAAAACATGACCAAGGCACACGAAAAACAACCAATAAATTCTAAAAGTGCCCAGGGACATGAAAACACCACGAGGATAGCAGTAAAAGGACGTTTATTCAGCCAAATAATAAAACACACCACATTAATATGTTAATTAATTAAACAGTGTTAATGTGGTGTGTTTTATTATTTGGCTGAATAATCGTCCTTTTACTGCTATCATCCTGGTGTTTTCATGTCCCTGGGCACAAATGGTGAGACTAACTAATAATCTGAATGTCATTAAATGTGAATAAATCTAGAGGTACTCCTTCACACTACATGGCATCCAATGTTTGGGAGCACACCTCTCAGCTGTCCCTGATTTTGCAGAATGTTCCTGATTTTGCTTTAAACTTTTGGCCTGTTCCTCATAAGATTTTTGATTTTTTTGGTAGATCACTGAGGACTACAGGCTGTCAATAACACTAGACATTAGAGTTGTAAATTGATACAAAACCTGTTGCTCTGATAATATTTTAAGTACATTTGAGGAATATTTAAGAAATGTCACTGATTTTAGGCCTTTGACCCACCCATATTTTTTCTTTGTCCAAAATTCATGAGCAAAGATAATGAAAAGTATATCTGGAAGAAAAATGTCTATTTCAGTAAACAACTAAGAATATGAGGTCTTCATAATATTCTGTGTGTTATGACCTGGAAGATATGAGGCGCAACTATTTCTTTCTAAATGTGTAAGCATCAGTTATTTCTCACATATGTTAAGTGTCTGCATTTAATACCATGTAGATAAATGAGATGGAATTTTAAAGAGACTAATATAATAGTCAACAAAAACTATTGAAATGGAACAAGGATGAGGATAAGGTTGCAGTAATTAATATAAGAAAGCTAGAAACATGAATTAAAAATCTTCTTGAACTGAGGAAATACTGCATTTATAAAATGCAGAGCTATGCACTATTACTGAGACACTGTTTGGCAAAGAGATAGTATTTCTCAGGCTCAATTACTAACAGGATAGGAGGAGATGAGATAAATATGGTGGTGTATAATCAATTGACATGAAAGTCTTCAGGAATAGATAGTATTCTGGTGTAAGTTTGAAAGCTAGGAGGCAAGAAAGTAATAAACATCTGGAAGGTTTGGTTTAACAGTATTTTAAAAGGAGGATCACTGACATCCTTGTAGAAAGCAGCGGTGGCTGAAATACCTGCAATACCTAAAGACCCTTCAGATCCAGCATTATATAAGCACATTTCAATTCTAAACCATGATTATAAAGTGTTAATAGAACAATGATGATCCAGAGGGAAGAAATTGTAAGAAAATGCCACTGTTGTTGGCAGTGGCGACTGGTGACTTCAAATCAAAGGTAGGGGCTGCAGGAGACAGCTGAATGGGTGGTGCCAATGAGAATGGGTGTGACCAACTATAAAAGGGTGGAGCTATGCTACAAAACACAAAAACTGGGACTTTAATTAAATACGCTGTCCTGGGTGCCAAACCGTCATTATGAGAGTCCAGTCAAGACAAAATGAATTGTAGAAGAAAAATATATATATTTCAATGCATTAGCTACATGACAGCTTACTTAATATCTAGATGGAAACAAAAAGGTTGTGAGGCATGAAAAAATAAATTCTGTTTTAAATACATTACTGGAATGCCAGTGAACTGGTCCATTACTACAAAGTCTGAGGTTATTACAGAATAAGAAATGACACAAGACACCAAGGCTCAAACTTAACAATTTATTAAACAAAAACTTACTAAATAAACAGAAAACTAATAAATCATGTATAACTAATAAATCATGTACTTACAAGCATATGCATAAACAAAATCATCTTTGCCACTGATAGGGAGACTTCAATCCTATTCAGTGCAGATATCTGTTTAGTCAAGGCAGGGCTGACACTGGCAAAATGGCTCTATGCTCAGTTCAGGCTGATGCTGTGATCAAATCCAGATGATGATGATTTCCATGTTTGCCTTTGAGCTTTTTATAGTCTTGAACAAACAACAGGGTCAATAGGTTCAACTAATGACATATTGATCACAAGCTCATCATGAGCTGATGGAATATTTTAGAAAATTACAGATCATTTCTTAAGTTGTAAACAAGTCTCGTAATGTCTGGTCTTATGCCTTACTTCCCTTTACTGAAGAACAGTTATCCCACAAATCTTGTGATATAGTTCCTCCTTGAAATCCCCATATTCTGGTAAACATCTTTTGAGCTGATAAACAACTTACAGGTCAATACAAGTTTTTTTATACCAGTAATCAGTGAGCAAGGCCTGCTCTTAAGCATATTATATTGTTACACTATTAGCAGCATATAGTATTGTAGCAGCATGTCAGATCAAGCAATAATCAAACATACACAGTGGTACTTGGCTCGAGGCATAACAAAAACCAGGTAGACTGTGTGGATCCGTCACAGACCACCCCTTGCATCGAGCAATGTACGCTGTGTATCCCTTATAAGAGTTAACACTGACAACATCAATTTGTATCTTCTCATTACTTTACAGTAAATGCAGCATGATATTAAGCAAAATAACACTGAAACTATTGTGGTCAGTAGCAAGGGATGCAACAACAAATTAAACCACACTGAAGCTTTAGGTGACCACATAAAAATATCATACTAATGCAAAACAGTTATATCCTGTATTTCATTTGTAATTTTTTACAATGGTACCTTTATCTTTAATCATTTTAATTACTGTTTGATGTGCATCATTTAATGTTTTATTTAACAGTTGCAACACTTTTTGTCCTTCCTGCTTAATTTGTTGAAAGTTCGGGTGGACTAGAGATGGCCATCTAAAAGTGTGTAATGGTTTTATGCTAGCATTAATTGTGATGCTCATCCATCTAGTCAATCTAATAAGTTTTCCAGTACAAAAATCAATAATTGCATGGATATTACTTTTATAGTGTGCTCCACCGTTTGTGATTATCCCATAACTCCAGGCTAATTTACAGGAGGATATCCCACAAATTGTGGTATAATTTAGTTGGTAGATGTCTATACCATTTACTACATACCTATGCCAAATACACTCCCCAGTTCCATTATGTAAGCATGGGTGAGTCTTCCTTTTCACCATCATGCATACCCACCCCTGGGGCCAGGTTTCACAACCTGACAAATCAACGGGTACATCATTATAATCAAAGTAGACTCAATTTGAAGTACCCACCAATTATTTCCAAATTGCAAGGGCAATGTAACAAATGGACAGACCTGCTTTGTCCTTTTTTTACTAGCAAGATAATCAAAAATTAGTATACAAGACTTATTTTCGCATGTAAAGTCTATTGGCTTCAACCAGTGATATAGTTGCAGTTCTCTTTGCCAATGGGTTGCCTTTTTAGCCCCCCAAGTTTGGGCAAATTGTAAATATTGCTGATTGGCAGCCAAATGAGATAAGATACAAAATGTCTGATTTACTTCTGCCGTGAGATTATTTAAAATCTGTTTTGTATATGTATTAGCGTGTTCAATCCACCTCCACATGACAGTTTGAGTTAAAATACTGTCTACAGTTTTTTGTTACAGTTCGGGATCATGATCTGCTAGTAGTTTAAAGGCCATATTTAGGTCAGTACCCAAATGACCCAATTTGCTACATAGGGTATCTATATCTACACTGTTTAAGAATCCAGTCCTTGTTCCAACTGCACCTAGTGCAGTACCTAGAGTACCTGTAACATCACGTCTATTTCTTTTATATTTATAATGTCTATAATTGATATGCAAGGAATTAACTGCCCACAATTTCACAATTTTACAATGTGGATACCTGGTAGTAATATCAACTGCTGACATGTTAATTATCATTTTAATACGTTGTATAACTCTAGCACTACTTACAGTTTTACATCCTCTTGTATACCTCACCACATGTCCCAAACCATCAAATACAGTTAAACTATTGTCCATGGCATATATCTCCAAACTTGGAGATAGGGTTTTGGTGTCATTTTCTCTTTGAAATTCAGCTATGCAGGAGGAATCTAATGGAGACTTGGCCAGTGGAAATCCCAACTAATTTAGCCTCTGGTATAAACCTCCAGAAGGGTTGGAAGCACACTTTTTAGGATGTCTGTCATAGTTTAGTCTACGTACAGTTGTGATGTTCTCCATCTGAGTGATGCTCCAAGTTAGGGCAGGTTTTGGTGTCACCGCATATAGATCATCCCCTAATTTCTAGTAAAAATCACAGTCTGCCGTTAGATTTGAAACATCTTTTTCATCAAATAGGGGAATAGGATCAAGACAGTCATATGGCCCATCTAAGTGTTGTCGCCGCATAAGGTTGGTGCTTACCCAAGCAGTGGCAACAATCTATTGAGAGGAAAGTACAATGGTTGTTTAGCAGAATCAAGTAATACTAAAACAGTATCACCAGGTCCATCACAAATTACAGTCCCATGTTCATTTGGCTGATTGGGTGTGGTTATTATAACGCTCATCCCCAGCCATTTGCTTGGTTTAGTATCACAGTCTTGTAACAAAATAACAGCATCTTGATGCATACAAATTTTTACCAAAAGTTGTCCTTTTTGAATCATCTGTGTCTTGTTATCTAAATTGATAGCCTTTACTATCACTTCCTGTTTTGGCTCCCATAATGTAAAAAACTCCCAATTTTCCCCTAATAGTCCTTTTTGCCCCCAGTACCAATTTTCTGGGAGATAGAGTTTCCAACCTGCCTCAACCAATACTATATTTTGTGCTGACACTCTTTGTTCAGTCAATGCGCATAGCCAGAACCAGGTTTAATCAGCATTTGTCAGAAGAGGGTATATGGCATTTGGGTTCAGCTTTTTCAATTTTAAAATACAACAGTTGGACTGAATGTCATTTATATGCATTTGCAAAGGGGTTCCTTGATGATTTCAAGGCCTATTATTCAGCTGGCTCACAGCTAATTCTTAATACCTTTGCCCAGCCTCGTAACGTTCCATCACTTGTATTCTTTCGGATTTGTTTTTTAAGGAGCCCATTATACCTTTCAATCAAACCAGCAGCTTGAGGATGATATGGAATATGCAGCACCCATCGAACTCCATTTTCTTTTGCCCATTCTTGAATTTCTGCTCCGGTAAAGTGACTGCCTTGGTCACTTTGTATTTCACTGGGAACCCCATATGTTACGCACAATTTATTCAATACTTTTAACACTGCTTGTTGGTTTGCCTTCTTGCATGAGGACACCATTAGTAACCCTGAATAAGTGTCCACCATCGTTAGACAATATTGCTGATTTTGATCCAGTGGTAAAGGACTAATAAAGTCTATTTGCCAGATTTGTGCTGAACGACTGCCTCGGTAAATGTGTCCACATGCTTCTGCTTGCAGTTGCTTTCATTTATTTCTTTGACAGATTTTACATGCAGTTATTCCCTTATTTAACTGCATACCATGCCTCCGTGCCCATTTTATTGTTGCATCTCTTCCCAAGTGCCCACTCCAATCATGGGCCCATTTTGCCATACTAGCACTTTCAATTTTCTCTTTGGAAACACATACCACAGCCATCTTGTCTACCTGCTGGTTATGCCTCCTCTCATTTGTCACAAGTGATGCATGGGCATCTACATGTCCGACACAGATTTTGCATTGTTGAGCTTTTTCCCAAATTCGTTGCCAATCTTTCGATCCTCCCCACAGAGGTCTGCCATGGATCTTTCAATTCTGTTGCTGCCAGGCAGGTAACCAGGTTGGCAGTCCCTTAAAAGCTGCCCAGCTATCAGTATAGCTGTATGCTTCATCTCCAGGTGATAAATTATCGATAACTAGGGTAACAGCTCATAATTCTGCCTGATTATTTGAACCGGCAGTACCTTTGTCAAATAACACGGTTTCTGTTTGTGGGCAATAAGCCACTGCAGTCCAGGTCCTGCCATTTGATCCAATTTTAGCAGAACCATCAGTAAACCATGCGTGTTTCTGTTTTTCTGCATTTAAATTATTAAATGATGACGCTTCAGTGATTGGTGGCTTTGGAAGCTCATGTCGCTGTTGTTCTGTCACATCAGTATCATCCAAAATTACTAGTCCAGCCAACTGTTGTTGTACTTGAGATACTCCAGATACAATGTTGGCCCTTTCTTGCAAATACCTTTTCCATTTTTGTACGGTCGAAGATTGTGCTATTAGAGTTTTCATCAAGTTATTATCTCATGACCACCCCTGGATTGGGTAGTCTATCTTAACTGTCACTGTTTGTTGTTTAGTTATTCCTTCCACATGAATCAATGCTGTGTACACTGCCAGCACATGTTGCTCAAGGGGGCTATATCTAACCTGCGCTCCAGTTAGGGATTTGGACTAAAATCCCAATGGTCTCTTTATCCCAGTGTCATCCTTCTGCCACAGCCCCCAAGACATAACATTATTGGCAACAGTTACTTCTAAGATAAAAGGTTGCTTTGGATCAATTGGACCCGGTCCCACACTCTGCTGTAGGGCCTTTTTTGCTTCTTCAAAAGCTGTTTGCTGCTTGGGACCACATTGAAAATCACATTTTTTCCTTGTTACATAGTGAATGGGCCACAAAATCAGTCTAAGGTGAGGTACAAATGCCCTCCAAAAGCCCATTGCTCCCAAGAAGGCCTGTGCCTGCTGCTTCATCTTTGGGACTGCAATTTTTTGAATACTCTCTAGTGCCGCTGCAGGAATTTTTCTTTTCGCTCCACTCCAAATCATACCAAGGAATTTTACTGATGTCCCTTGTTGTGTTTTATTTTCATTTATAGCCCACCCTCTGTTCTGAAGGTGCTGGATTACAGTTTTTAATGCGCTATCTACATCACACTTCTCTCCGGTAATCATTATGTCATCAATATAATGAAAAACAGTCACTTTGTCCAACTGTAACTTGGCTAGATCTCTAGCCACCAGTCCATGACACAGGGTAGGGCTGTGCAGATAGCCTTGTGGTAACACTTGGAAGGTGTACTGCCTCCCCTCCCAAGTAAAAGCAAATTGGGCTCTGCTTTCTTCTGTTATTGAAATGGAGAAGAAAGCATTTGCTAAGTCTAAAACTGCATGATATGGCCCAGCAGATGAAGACAATCTTTCCACGATTGTAACAATGTCTGGAACAGCTGCTGCTAAGGGTGGGGCCACCTTGTTCAGACCTCGATAATCTACCGTCATCCGCCATGATCCATCAGGTTTCTTTACTGGCCACACCGGACTGTTGAATGGACTCACAGTTGGCTCGAGTATGCCAACCCGAAGCAGTTCTTGGATCGTTTCGGTGATCTCGGCGTACCCACCTGGGATGCGATACTGTTTGATGTTTACTATTGTTTTAGGTGTGGGAATATAAAGTGGTTCCCATTTAGCATTGCCTCGGACTACAGTCTTGACTGCATTGAATGAACAATGCCGCACTCCAAACCTAAATGGCCCTACAGTGGTTTCCAAAGTTTTACCCTTTAACACATCTATTTCTAAAATGTGTTTGGGTACTGGAGCTATTACTGCTTCAATGAAAATAGGAATACCATCTCCAAAAGCTATTTTAACCTTGGTTCTGGCACCTAGTGTTTTTTCCCCCCCATAATCATCGATCTCTACATATTGTCCACGAAATTTACGGGTGTTGCCTGCAAAAATGGTTATTTCTGATCCTGTGCCTACCAGAGCCATTACGTGTTGTGGCCCTCCCCTCTAAAAAATGGTAAGAGGTATGTAAGGGTGTCGGTCCCCAGGTGTAATTGCTCTTACTGTACCCCTAGCTACTGGGGACCCGCCTACTAGTCAAATTGTCTCTGTTTTTTCAACCGGGGTTCTCCATTCCCTTTCTCCCCAATCTTTCTCATCACTGAATTCTCCCTTTTGCCACTGTGCTAACTCCTCATCAGTAAGGATGTCAGGATATAATTGATTCCACACTACCTTCCCTTTAGTGGTACTTCTGGTTGGACTTTTAGTAGGGGTTTGCTTTTTGCATGTAGAGCTTGATCCTTTCTCCTTCTGTTTTTGTTTCCATTTTTTTATATAATTCCTCGGTAGCTATCCCATCTATTTCTGCAACTTCTACCGCCCACCTTAATAGATCCAGAAACATTTGCTTTCTCGTGACTTTCTCACCAGATTTATCTTTTGGTTTCTCTGCATTTGCCTTTCTAGCTCTTCTCTGTTCTTTTTCTTCCACTAGTTCTGCAATTTGATTTAGAGTGGCTATTACATCCCATATCTGCTCACCTACACAGCCTGCCAGGGCAGCCATCAGCTGCCCTTTTCACCACTGTGGTACATTTTTGATCAATTTACTTCTCATATTGCTGATCATTATTTGTGCATCTGGTCCTTTCGGAAGCACTAATGCCCCATTCCTTAATTATAATTAATAAATGGTAGCCAGCATAGCCATTTCTCTTAACTGTTGTATTGCCTCTGCTATTGTTTTTTAAGGCTTATGTTCATCAGCTACTGCTGTAGCATCAGGCCAAGTAACTTGGAAAGCTGAGGCTAAATACACCACCAGTGTATTCACCTGGGGATCATCATGGTTCACATTATTTACTATTTGCTTTAGACGTGGGTGAAACACCAAGCATGCACATTGGTGCATTTCTTCGGCATTTAGAGACACTGCTTCTCCCCCTGTGTCCCAAACCTGAAGAAACCACGCTAAAACAGTTTCCCCTGGCTTTTGCTTATAGATTTGGATTACATTTAATAATTCAGCTTGGGTATAACTCCGCACCTCAACCCATTGTTGTGGCCCCCCCAGTGTACTGTCCCTTTTTCTCAATAACTGGACATGCCTCCACTGATGGGGAATTTACTATTTCAAAATCACTATCACCCTCATCAGTTGAGGGATCACTTCCCACTTCTCGGGGTCAAACTCTGCCTTACATATCAAAGCATGAACCCGGGGCCTTGAGGCCGGACGGCGTAATTCTTTCCCATTTCATTGTCTACGCTGTTGAATTATTCAAGTAGCTAGAGTCACTGAATTAGATTTCCAGTGTTCAGCTTCCTCTCCTACTTTAACAAGTGCCATATCTGCCTTCTCCAAGGCATCTCTATCCAATCTGTGTGTATGCATCTGTTCTTTACATCACTCTTCTAACTGTAAGACTTTTTCTTTTATTTTCTCTACGTCTCTGTCTAATTCCTGAATTGCCTCAAAGAACAGCCATCCAGCCGCTCCCACCCCTTCCTTCACCTTTTTCCCCTTATCATCCAATTTTAGCTCTGATAAAGCTCTAGATAGACTATCAGGGTCTGCCTTAGGTCTTTCTTGCAAAAGTTTTGGGGAAGGAGGGGGTGAAACTTGACTTAATACCTTAGCAAGAGGATCCCATTTCCCAAACAATGCTGGCATCATGGTACCAATGCCCAACTTATTTGGGGTACCTGACACAACATCCTTCTTGCCTATGCCTATATGTTTTAAAGGAAAAAAAACATTGGTTGTTGTGACATTTCCACTGCAAACCTCAGACCCTGCTCGCTGTGCCACATTGAACTAGTCCATTACTACAAAGTCTGAGGTTATTACAGAATTAGAAATGACACAAGACACCAAGGCTCAAACTTAACAATTTATTAAACAAAAACTTACTAAATAAACAGAAAACTAATAAATCATGTATAACTAATAAATCATGTACTTACAAGCATATGCATAAACAAAATCATCTTTGCCACTGATAGGGAGACTTCAATCATATTCAGTGCAGCTATCTGTTTAGTCAAGGCAGGGCCGACACTGGCAAAATGGCTCTATGCTCAGTTCAGGCTGATGCTATGATCAAATCTGGATGATGATGATGATTTCCATTTTTGCCTTTGAGCTTTTTATAGTCTTGAACAAACAACAGGGTCAATAGGTTCAACTAATGACATATTGATCACAAGCTCATCATGAGTTGATGAAATATTTTAGAAAATTACAGATCATTTCCTAAGTTGTAAACAAGTCTCGTAATGTCTGGTCTTATGCCTTACTTCCCTTTTCTGAAGAACAGTTAGCCCACAAAACTTGTGATATAGTTCCTCCTTGAAATCCCCATATTCTGGTAAACATCTTTTGAGCTGATAAACAACTTACAGGTCAACACAAGTTTAGTTATACCAGTAGTCAGTGAGCAAGTTCTGCTCTTAAGCATGCTGTATTGTTACAATATTAGCAGCATACAATATTGTAGCAGCATGTCAGATCAAGCAATAATCAAACATACACAGTGACACTTGGCTCGAGCCATAACAAAAACCAGGTAGACTGTGTGGATCCGTCACAGCCAGTCAAAATCAAATATAAAAAAAGAAGCAGCACATAACTCAAACCACTTCTCCTTGCACTGCAGTTCTAATTATAATTTATATTCAGCTTTATAAAAGTACCAATTAACATGCTGAAAGTAGCAATCTCTGTGATACCCCCACTTGTAAAACTGTTTCTTATCCAAAAATGACCTGCTGTCTGACAACAACTATCTACTTGTTTCATGGGGAAAACATGTTCAAAGTAAAAAATGAACAGCAAATAAGAAACAAGCTCAAGATAAATTGCTTAAAGGATTACTGCACACATTATGGACCACACATGATATATTGGCATTCTGTTTAGTTTACAGGAAAAGCCTGCAAAGATGACAGCAAGTCTCCAACAAATGTAATGAGCTTCTGAAAATACTGTAATCCTGTCCTTTATTACAAATACTGTCATATGCATTTCAATACCTAAGGCTTATATGCTATCTAGTTATGTAAATATTTTCTGCATAGCAACAACAAAAAGGCTTTCGGTGTTGGTAATTCTTTAACAATATACTTATTAAAGCTTACTTGCATCTTACAGTCTCAGACAAGCTTACCTGATGGTCATTAAAGCATTTCTACTTAAACACAGAGCAATAGGCACTGCAACAACATGCATTTTCTGACTAAGAGGAAGCATAAATCAACAGTATAAAAATATGACAGAAAACCAGAACGTTCTGCAAAATCAAGGACAGATGAAAAGCCACTGTAGTACTTGTGTCTACCTTGGATGGGGGATACTCTACACACTTACACTGCATAACTGCTCCTTGCCTTGCTTGGACAAATCCAGAGTCACTACATGGGAGAGTGAGGTTCAACAAGTATGTCACAATTTGAAATGTCTCTGGCTGATGGTGATGGCCCTGACACATTTGTCATACTGCTCAGCCTCAGATCAAAAAATCTGGATGAAGCCATAAACAGAAGTGGGACAAAGGCCCAAAAATAAGGACAATTTTAAATATTGCTCTTATAAACTTAGAAAGATAACAGAATAGTAAGTCTTGCATTAGTATGAATTTTCTGAAGGGTATGATATCTGAAACTCAAATGTCTGTCATTATTTTCTAACTTTAAACTTTAATGATTTGCCACTAATTTGCCAGAAAACCCCAATTTTATGAAAAGTGAACCAAAAATGTGATGTAAAAATATAAAATAGCCACACAATACAGCTGGGAACCTATCAAAGAAGAGAAACCTTTTTAATATTAGTACTGCTAATTTGAGCAGCTGACAAAATAAGAGAATCTGCATGCATTTCTAAAATTAAAAGTAATCTATAACTCTGATTATTACAATTATTTATTAATTATAAACTCTCCACGTTTTCTTCCAAATTTGACATTTTGCGAAGGGATTATTAGGGGCAGAGAAACATTTTGAGCCACAATTGGGGGACAGTTGAGAGGTTTGGATATAGCTAATTCTATAAAGTGATTTATTTGCATGTACCTCTCAACCTCTTAATGCAGGAAATCTGGGCAAGGCCAAATATATTGGGGGAACATACAAACAGTACTAAAAATTGCTGTTGTATAAACTTAGTTGACAGAATAACAGGTCTTGCTTTATCATGCATTTTTCTGAAGAGTATGAAGTTTGAAACTTAATGTCTGTCATTATTTAGTGACTTTATTCCTAAATGATTTGCAAGGAAAACCACAAATTTTATGAGGAACAAACCAAAAATAAGAAGCAAAAGCCTATTCATTCTGTAACAATCTGGACAGTTAAGAGGTATAGTTCAGCCAGGGCTGTCTGAGTTTGCCGCCCTTTCCCCCTCACAAAATCATGGTCGAATGGGACCTCCCCCGTGTCCCATTACTTGGCTATTTTGCCCCATTTACCATAAACAATAATGTGCACACTGCTTTACTTCTACGATGATTTGGATTTCATTTAAAAGTTTTATTTTACATTTTACAGCACAAACACTAATAGACATCTGCTAAACAAAAAATGCAGTCTCTCAATGAAAATAGACTTAGCATTACAACTTCTCTGCCCTTGAAACTCACATTCATTAAAACAACATTGAAACCCACATTCAAAGGAAATACATTTGGCCAGTGGCAGATAAAGATTAACTTTGGGCTGTTTTCAAATCATAGGCCCCTTGCACAGGAAACATACATGTGTTCTTTGATATACCTTCCTGATTGCATTAAATTATATTCCTTGTATAATACAGTACAGTTGTTAAAGGCCATTTTAAATTTATTGTTTTGAACATTTTTCCAGTGAACAATGAAAAAAATGCATGCACCAATAATGACAAAACTGCCCAGTTCAGAACATTTCCATCATACAAGTCTACTCAAACTTCTACAGTCCACCAGTATCAGTAAATATACACGATATCTGCAGAAGTAAAAGTCATCTAAATAATTCCACATTAAAGAGATCTGTAACTAATGTAGAGGTTGCTGCTAGCAAACAACTTTATATCTCCTTGTTTCATCTACAAATAAAGTGCCTGTTGCCCTTGAGGAATAAATTGCTTATGTTACTTTAAAAAATGATAAGCTAGTAATACTGCAATAGGGAATGGATGGCAAACTGATAGCAGGTTCATCGTTACTAAGTATCTCTGCCAAAGAGGACATTCTCAGGACTGCAGCATCTATCCTCTTTAAAAGTACAACACAGTACAGTATCAGCAATGCATCTATATACTGTGGGAGTAGAACCCACAGCCTCCTGCATCAAAAGCAATTACACTACCTGTTATGCTACTAACAATGCAAGCAGACTTAGCATAAGCAGCACTAAACTTCTCTTCAAGCTCTCAGCTCCTTGTAAAATCCACTTGACACTCAAATGTATCTCTCAACTTTGAAGCACAAGAAATCTGGAAAAAGCCAAAATTTATTGGGGGGGGGACAAAAGCCCCAAAACTAGGGACACGTTTTAAACATTGCTTGTATAATCTTGGAAAGTTGCTAGACTAAAATGCTGTGTTATCACTGTGCATTTCACTGCCAAGTCTTGAACCCAGGACCCTGTGCACTACAGTCAGAGCAACATACCATGATGCCAAATCAGCTATCATTTAGTGAATTCAGTTCTCACCATAGCTCACAAACTCTTAGCACAAAATACCTACACAAAGCCAATAATTGGGGAATACAGCCCTCAAACATATTCAGTGAATTCAGTTCTCACCATAGTTTTCAACCTCTTAGCACAAAAAACCTGGACAAAGCCAATAATGGGGGAATACAGCCCCAAAAATAGGGACACATTTCAAATACTGATTTTATAAACAGAAAATTGCTAGAATAAAAGGTTTTGTGCTACCATGCACTTTCTGAAGAATATTAAGTCTGAAATTCAAATGCCTGTCATTATTTAGTAAATTCAAAATCCAACAGGAAAACCACAGATTTTATGAGGAACAGAACAATAAATATGAGGCAAACATTTCACAAGTGGTGGAAGGTAAGGAATTCAAGCTCTTGCTACCTGCTCTCAAAGTAAATGGTTTGAGTCTAACCACCAGGTATAGTTAACTGGGGCATTTCACATACACACACACACACACACACACACACACACACACACACACACACACGTGTGCGTGCGCATCCTACCTGATGAGTTGCCCCACTCCTGCTTCAAAGGCATCCATTAGCACTTGAAAGCCCCACACACCAGCCCTACCTGATGAGTTGCCCCAGTCCTGCTTCAAAGCCATCCATCAGCACTTGAAAGTCCATCCTACCCACAAAAGCAAGCTGCTACCCAGCCTACAGACACTGCAGTCTGATCCACTTTCAGTCTATGCAGTTCTTGGATCTCTGCTGTTGCATGCTGTCTTCCTAATCCAGACAATCTCACCAGCAGTCCAGATTCTGTGCGCATGCCCCAGACTTGTTCAGCAGCAGTCTGGATATTGGGAATGCTATGTGTGCATGCATGAAGTTCTGGGAATTGGGTTTATTGTTTTATTTAAGTTCTGGGGGACTTGTGTTTGTTGTTTTATTTATTTTTCTATTTTTTCTGTCATTTTTACAGCTGGGGGGCTGCAGTCCTGCAGCCGAATAGCACGAGCCGCTCCTGGTTGTTGGTAGGTCTTGATGCAGAAAAAACATTTGACATTTGACAGAGTAAGCTGGGATTTTATGAATAGGGCAATGGAAGCATTTGCATTCCCAGATCAAATTATAAGATCGATTAGAAGGCTATATGAGGGAGTGGAGGTAAAAATAAAAGTTGGGAGGGGTCTTTTCTCATAAGTTCTGTTTAAGCAGAGGAAAAAGGCAGGGGTGTCCTTTCTTCCCTTTGTGTTATATTTAGAATCATTGTCAAAGAAAATAACTCAGAAATTCAAGGATATAATATGTATGGTAGTCAAGAAAAATTGGCTTTATTTGCAGATGATATTATTTTATACCTGATAAAATCAGAAAAGGACATTTCAGTGTTGTGGAACATTCTGAGAGAGTGTCAAATCTTTTCGGGATACAAAATTAATGAACATAAAACAAAGGCAATAGTTGTAAACTATGTATACACACACATGAACTGGTTCAGCAATACCCATATTTATGGGGACATGAAAAAATGAAGTACTTAGGAGTATGGATTTAAAAGGATTCTGTTTATGATGCTAAGGATATCTATGAAGAGACTAAACAAAAAATAATACAACCACTGAGAAAATGGAAGCGCTCATTTATGGATATGAAAAGCAAGTTACAAGCAGTGAAAATGTTTTACTCACTTTACTTTTATACACAGATCAGGAATATTTTTATCAACCAGAAGAGAAGCTGAGGATAGTAATTAACAAAGAGTTGAAGGATTTTATCTGGGAGGGGAAGAGGGCAAGAGTCAAGTGGGATAAGTTGATCCTTTTGACGAACAAGGTGGTTTCAGATTACCTAACTTAAATGGGATATTTTAGAGCTACACAGGGCTGCTACACTTAAAAGCAGAAATCTATAATTCAAAGTGGAAAGGGATGATGATGAAATGGGGGGTGGGCATCAAGAAATAAGGAAATACTGGGATTTTGGATGCAGATCCTCAAGGAGAAAACAATAATGATGCAGAGTATTATATGCATAAATTAGCAGTAAGTATTCTAAGAACTAAGCCAACAGGGGAATGGAGAAAGGAGATTCAGCTGATATGAATGACTGCAATTAGAGGTACAGAATATAGGCAAGGGAGGCTGGACTTTACTGGAGAAAACTGGCAAAGGAACCAATGTATTGTGAGCAAATTATTAGACAGGGAAAGGTAACAGAATGGGAATAGGCCAACAATTAATTTGGAATGCAGGCTAGAGATCCTAAGTGAAAGATCAGCACTGGAGGAGTTTTTAATAGAATCTAAAACAGAAACTGAGGTTAAAAATGAATATTTAGTAGGGCATATAAAATATTGCATGAGAACTATAGGAATCGGAGTTGATTAGACAGGACTGGGAATAAAGACAGGATAAGCAGTTCACAAAGAAACAATGGGAGGATATATGTGTGGCTCCCAAATATGCAAGTCTAGAAAATGTAAGATTTTTGCTTGGAAGTGTTTGCATTCCAGACTACAAAGAATTTTTCATCAGGTAGATTGCAAATATTGGATGTGTGATGGGGAAGAGATAATTGGGAACATATTTTTGGGGAGCATAATGAGTTGGCATACTTTAAAAGTTCCCTGCAGACTACTCTTTCAGAAATATGGGGTGAACAAATTGGTGTAACTAAAGAAATCATTTTCTTTAGCTGTGATACAGAATCGGAATTGTCTAGACACACAAAGGCCTTGTTGAATTTAATTCTGATGGCTGCCAAAAAAAGCAATTACTAGAAATGGAAATCTTAATTTAAACTAACCATACTAGAAGTAATGAATATAGTTGTTGTTGTTGTGTCTTTCGGCTTTTCCCGGTTAGGGGTCGCCACAGCGGAACTCCGGTCCGCTAATGATTGGCAGTAGATTTTTACATGCTGGCTTGCCGGGCCTAATGCACAACCTTCAATGAAGGAACGCCCATTCATGCATGTCGCCACACAGAAGACGCTCTAACTGAGAATCAAACAGGCAACGTCTAACCATGAAGCAACAACGCTACCGCAGCACCACCACCGCAGTAAAAGAGATAAAAAAAATGGAATTAGGATCTTTAGAAATGGGTAGGATAAAATTACATTGGAAAAATGAGAATTGTGGGAAAAATACATGTAGAATAATGCTTTGGAGGTGGAAAGAAGTTTAAGGGAAAGCAGGAATTGAATGAACTATGTAATATTTGACTGATAATTACTGTACAAAAGATTATAAGTCTAATTGCAATTGAAAATATATCAGTATGGTTTGTTTTTATTTGTATAAATGTATGATTGCCTCTGTCATAAGTGACAATTCAGTATAGGTGTTTCTTGTTTAAAAAAAAGACCTGTTAGTGAATATGTTGGAAATGTGTGACTGTATACAGATTGAAAGACTGAAAAGGATACAGAAGTATTTTACATGTCAGATTAAAGGCTTTAGCTGAAAGAGTTACAGTAATAGACTGAAGGTGATATCTTTATTTAATTGAAATATTGATTACTAAGGAGAGATTTAATTGTTATGCACAAATGCATTAATTCAGAAAGTTATGGGGCTAGTGAGAGTATATCTAGGATAAATCATCTAAAAGCAACTAGAAAAGCAAAATATATTGTGGAACTAGAGAACTGTATAACCAGATTCATGAAAAAATAATTTCATTTTAGAACTGGCTGTTGGTGGAACTCTTTGTCTCTTAGAATTAGAAAGTTGGGATTTGTTTCCTTGTTTAAACAGGAATTAGACAGATGCCTGGGTAAAAGGGTGTAACTCTGGGTAAAACTGCAATCCAAATTGTAGATCCCCACCATGCCCCAGGATTCCCACTCCTCTTTTCTTGATATACCAGAAAATATTAGGGTTCATCCAAACATCCTAATACCCTACCAATAACTGGGAAAACTACTCATGAACCAACTCCTTCACTCAATGCTTTCTGGAATTCATAAATTCCAATGCCCTGGATCAACTTATCCACACCCCCACCAGGGGCAACAATATCCTAGACCTAGTCATTACCAACATGAGTTCCACACCTGAAGTCAACTCCTTGTTGGTCAGATCCGACTATAAGCTAATCACACTAGATATCCACATCCCACCCCCAGCCACCATTAAGGAAACCATGGTAAAAAATTTCTCCAATGCCAACTTCATGCTTCTTAAGACAGAAGTGGTGAACTTCATGACATCCATGCAGATGGGCAATACAGTTATGACTGCTGAATCCTACACAAATGCACTCTATAAGCACTTACACGAGTGCATGGATCGTGCAATCCCAAAAAGAACCAAGACTCTATCCTCCAAAAAAGGAAGCCAATCTGGTGGTCCCCTGCCATAAGCAAACTCTACAACAGAAGGAAGAAACTGTTGCAAAAGAGAGTAAAATCCCATGACTGGAGGAAATCCCTGGTCAGCCTCAGTAAGAAGCTGAGATCTCTTATAAGATCCTCCAAAGCTAGCTACGAAAACAAAATCACCATGGATTCTAAGGGCAACCACAAAGCATTCTATAGTTATGTCAAGAATCTCAATGGCAACACCCAGATCTGCTCTGAGTTACACAACACAGCGGCAGGAAAATTACAGAACCAACTGATATTGCCAACGTCCTGGCAGATAGGTTCAGTGCTAAGTTTACCCCCCTCTCACCCTATAAAGGGCCCATATCTATACAGGAAGAATGCAGAGTCCTTGTAATCACATCTAAGCAGGTAAAATCTGCACTCTCTAAAATCAAAAACACAGCATCCATGGGACCGGACAACATCCCAGGGTGCGTTTTACACAAACTTCAGAATGAACTAGCTCCCCACCTAAGCACTATGTTCAATCACAGTATCACATCAGGCTTTGTGCCCACTGAATGGTGCACAACAATAATTATCCCACTCCACAAATGGGGGAGTCACCACTGATCCTGGGAACTATCGCCCTATTAGCCTGACAAGCCAGGTCTGCAAGGCCATGGAATGTATCATCATGGAACGCATAAACAAAGACATTGGTAACCTCCAAACTCTGGACCCCACCCATTTCGGGTTTGTGAAAGGCAGATCATGCCTTCTGAACCTGATTGACTTCTTTGAGGCAGTCACCAAAGCCGTAGACGAGGGTAAGGTGGTTTACACAACCTATCCTGATCACGCCAAGGCTTTCAACACCATCCCCCATTCTGGAATTATAGCTAAACTCACTAAACTAGGTAAAAATCCCTACATCACAAGATGGTTTGATAACTGGCTCACTGACAGAACCCACATTGTAAAAGTTGCAGACTCCAAATGTGACTTCAAACCAGTGACAAGTGGAGTACCAAAGGGTTCAGTCCTGGGACCTCTCCTATTTGGTATCTAAATCTCTGAAGTACAGGCTAACACAGAAGGTCTCTGGCTAGTGACGTTTGCAGATGACTGCAAACTAGGAGCCATAGTTGAGTCCCCAAATGATGTGGACATCCTACAGAAGGGCCTCACTGTGACAGATGCCTGGTGTCAGAGGCATGGCCTCAAGCTCAGTGCCAAAAAGTGCATTGTCACCCCCTTTGGTAAAAACTCTGCACCCATGAACTACCACATAAATGGCAGTCTACTTAATGCCGAATGTGTGATAAGAGACTTTGGGACCCAGGTGGACAGTAGTCTCTCCTTTGATAATCACATTGCCATAGTAGTCAGGAAATCCTTCTATGTGGCACACCTCATCACAAAAGGGTTCTCATCCAGGAAAAAAGAGGTTATTGTTCCCCTCTACTCAGCACTCATTAGACCCATTATAGAGTACAACGCTCCTTTTGGAATGTACCTCACAAGACATCTGCAGCAGCTGGAAAGGCCACAGAAGTACCTCACAAAGAGGATTACTGGCCTCAAACAGATGCCATACACTGACCGCCTCAAAAAACTCCAGCTTTACTCTGTAGCATATCGCCTACTCTGAGGAGATCTCTGCCTAACATATAAAGCTATGTTAAACCCAGAGCTGTTGGACATGCTACACCTAAAGAAATCCCAATCCCTCCAAACTACACACTCTAGGTACCTAAATCTTGTCACCACAATAAACAGGATATGCTGGAGGGATAGATTCCTGTCCCAGAGAGTTCCTATACTCTGGAACAAGCCACCCATCTATGTCAAGCAAAGTTCCTCATTAGCACTCTTCAAGAAAAATCTTGATGAGTGGATGGGAAATAGGAAATACACCCCGGGGATCACTTCTGTGGCTCTACTCGACAGGGGCACAGGAAATTAACTTTCTTGGGTGGCATAAGCCAAGGAACCTTGTTGGCTAGGCTTACTTAGGCCCTTGGGCCAATAGCCTAGTACCTACCTATGAACCTATACCAGAAGTAATAGAGGTAAGCTGTTAGAAGGCCCTTTAGGTCCTGAGTTTGTATATTACAACACTGAACATTGAAGCTGTTTTTTTTACATATTACTATATATGGTCCCCCTGTCTGTCTCTCTCTCTCTATATATATATAAAAAAAAATATATATATATATATATATATATATATATATATATATATATATATATATATATATACACACACACATATATATATATATATATATATATATATATATATATATATATAGGTTCATAGGTTCATAGGTTGACACTAGGCTATCTGCCCTAAGGCATTTATAAGCCTAGCCTGAGTGTGTTTGGCTTTCGCCACCCTTTTAGATTAGTTGACTGTGCCTCTGTATAGTAGGTCACAGACGGTAGACCTTTTAAGGTTAGTTTACTGTACCTCTGTCAAGCAGGGACACAGAAGACATCCCGGGGGTAAACTTATGATCTCCCATCCACTCGTCAAGATTTCTCTTGAAGAAGGTCAGTGAGGCGCTCTGCCTAACATGGATTGGGATTTTGTTCCAGAGTGAGGGGAGCCTCTGGGATATGAATCTGTCCCTCCAGCATGTCCTATTTATTTCTGTGCTGAAGTTCAAGTCCCTGGAGCGTGTAGCTCTAAGGGATTTGGATTTCCTGAGGTGAAGCATGTCCATTAATTCTGGGTTGGACATGGCTTTATACGTCAGACACAGATCACCTTATATATATATATATATATATATATATATATATATATATATATATATATATATAATTTGCCTTACAGATATATGTGACAGAAAATAGATAAACAATGTGCTGCTGTCAAGTCCCAGCTCATCAAAAAACACATATAGTTATTATAGATTTATACATAGTTAAGAGTCGAATGATCCTCATCACCTGTGTATGAGTTTTGATTTTTTAACAGGCTGAACAGCAACTGGACCTCCTAGATTAGACTTGCCATGAAAAATAATGTGCTGATTAGCTGATTAAATGATCTATTCTTGAAAATTATTCTTTGAATAAAAATACAAAACCTAAAATAATGGAGAAAGGAGTTTATTAAAATATGGCAGAAAATCAATATCAAACAGTTTGTTTGTTTGTGTCTTTCAGCTTTTCCTGGTTAGGGGTTGCCACAGCGGAACTCCGGTCCGCTAATGATTGATTGGCAGTAGAGTTTTATGTGCTGGCTTGCCAGGCCTAGCGCACAACCTTCAACGAAGGAATGCCCGTTCACGCATGTCGTCACACAGAAGACGCTCTAACTGAGAATCAAACGGGCAACGTCTAACTGAGAGGCGACAACGCTACTGCAGCACCACCACCGCAGTACAAAATCAATATCAAACAGTAATGTAGAAAATACAGATGGGGTTCTACAGAAACAAAAAATGGAACTCATTATTGAGTGGGGGTAATGGGAATCAGAAGACTGTAAGAAAGCAGAGTCAAGTGCCAGAGAGAAAAGTCACAAATAAGGAGAAAACAAAGGGAAAAGGTAAGACAGCTAGACAAAGAGGAGAACATTATGTGGGAGAAGGAAAACTGTAGGCTCCATTAGATATATCATCTTCCAATAATCTGCAGTTGGTTGTGAAATGTACTTCGAATTCCTTAAAGTGCCTAGCCTGAGCTACGCAGCTCATGCTAGAAAGGCCCTACTCCTGTGATGTGCTTATATGTGATTCACAAGTATGTTAGCTATGACAAGGTAAGACCTCATCACTGGCTAATTTCCATGTTTCTTGAATCTCAGTTATTACCACAACATGCAAATCATTGCCAATCTGCACATTGTGGTAGTAACGTGCTGCTCCAGTAGGCAGTGCCATCCCCCCAGTCATTCTCTAACACACACATGCAAACACACACACACACACACACACACACACACACGCACACACGCACACACACACACACACGCACACACGCACACACACGCACACACGCACACACACACACACACACACACACACACACACACACACACACACACACACACACACACGCACACACACACACACGCACACACGCACACACACGCACACACACGCACACACACACACACACACACACACACACACACACACACACACACACACACACACACACACACACACACACACACACACACACACACACACACACACACACACACACACACACACACACACGCCAGTCCATATACCTGTCACCACTCAATCTGCCCTTCTATGGTTCTTTTCACCCCCATAATAGTAAGTGTGCCATTATGCCACAAATCAATTAAGCCCTGGTAATCTAATTTATCCCCCACTCTCTGGTTAATTAAGTGTGTATGACCGAACTTCTTCATCCTGTTGGGCATATCATACTGTGTAGAGTGGGATTATAAAAAGAAAGGTGTTGATGTTGTAAAATAAAATACCTATATCTGTTGTACAAGTTGTGAATTATATAGATATTAATGTTTAGATATATTCAATAAATATGTATGAGCAAAAAATGATACTAGGTTTTCCTCTCAGCCTGTCGGTTATTCTGCTGGGTGGTAAGATGATGTGTGGGTCACTAGCAGGGCATAGTATACATTGGCAAAGGATGAAGAACAGGTGACAAAAGCACAAGACATAATGGTATGTATGAAGAAGAAGACAATGCATAGTAATTAGGATTTTGCACTCCAGGATGAGCTGTAAACTCACAAAGGAAGACAGAATATAATAAATCTGGATTTTACACTATATGGTAAAAGTATTAGTTAAAGAAGGCAAGTCAATTCTCTTAGAATGTCCATGTGACAGGGAATACATTTCCAGATATACTACTGGTGATTCAGAATTCTGAAGGCTAAGGTGGAAGACAAATACATTTTTTACCTATATGGCCCAACATTTTACCTTCTTTTTCACCAGGTGAAAGGTTGGAATTGAGGAGCTGTATGTTGGTAGCATGAGACACAGATGAAATAGTAGCTGGATCGCACCTAAGGTGAGAGAAAAGAAATGTACTAGCCTAAGGTACCTTTATATAGTTTACCTGCTTTTTTAGGGAATGAAGACTAAAGTATCAGGATGAGTACAGGCAGCATTCAACACATCATCCTGGGCTGCTAGTAAAAGAGGGGATGGGAGAGGAATGAGGTATATCCATTTGTAACATGTAATGGTATATCCTCAGTTTAGGGAAAACATCTATTTGTTCCCATAAAAGTACAAATTCCTCCACAGAATGAGAAAAAATAAGGTTTTCCTTGCAATCAGAGACTGGCTGAGAATATGCAGAAGAATAAGCCCTTCCTCTGTCAAAATCAAACTAATCAAACCCTGTTTCTTTAGGAATACGTTTACAAGCAATGCCCATCTATAAATGCTTCTGCATATCAATAACTCATGTTTTTTAACAATAGTAACTTCAGACGAACAATGTTAATTTTTTTTCTTTTTCTTAATTGGAGTTCTGGTAGAAGAGAACCAACTCAAAGGAGGAAAGTCTGTCCAGTCTGATGGTCTCTTGCCCTGGTTACTCTGAAAATAATCACCCAGACTGTCTACCAGACATAATGAAGATGGTTCTCCCATGCTTGTATCAGACACTTGAGTAGCCAAAGAGAACGTGGCTGACTCCCATGGTTTACACTGGCTGAAATCACTACAACATACTGTCCTTATGACGGGTAAGTGAGCAGTCTGAGAAACAACCAATGGCCTCTGCCGGTTCACTCTCTATCAGCCAAGGCATAGACTTAGTCCATAACAAGAAGGATTCCTGAGAAACTGATTTTTTTTCTTTCTACATACTGCATGAGAAGAGCCATCCACCCCAGAGTGAGCATCCAAGCTGTAACAAGGGAAGAAACACCAAAAGCAGTTAACAGTAGATAAAGTGACTCTTGGAAGATAAGTCATCAATGACTTTTCAAAAGCAGCACACTTACACTCAGCCGACTGATGCCACCAGCTGCATCTGCAATTACATCCTACTGATGTCTCTAGGCATCAAATATCGATTGTTCATATTGGCAGTAGTATTTCCAAATTGATCCAACATACAAAGTATTAAAAACTTCATCTTAGAGATTACATGATAGTTGACCTCTTACTAATGCAGCTAAACGAATATTAATTGTTCATATAATATTCATTTATATTATCATAAATTTCATGTCCTTCTAATTATCTTGACAATCAAGTACCATATACAGAATTTCTTTGCCTCATATGTAAGCTCTCAGCTGGATGAACAAAATGCTACCAACAATTTATGTCTAACTTGAGTGGTTCCTGAGATATTGTAAGTTGTTGCCAAAATATTACAAACTCAATAGCTACTGTGTTCACTGTGACTTATAAAATCTATTTTAAGACTTAAAACGTAAAGAAACTACCATTATAAAATAATTTATGCTGAAGAGTTTGCAATTTATACTTTTTAGTGACCCCTGTGGTTCCAGAGATGTGAATATTTGTTTGAAATGGGATGACATAATTTGATTCTATCAAAAAGCTTAGGCTCTGCCCATTGGAAGTTATGGTGCAAATTTCCAGAGCTCCATTAGTGGAGATGAGTTAAGTTACGAAATGTGAAGCAGAACAGAATTGCCTGGTCATATTGTTCAAACACTGGTATACACACTGACAGAATCAAAATGATGTGAGCATAAGCATTTCACTGACATCAAGTTCCTAGCCGATCCTCTGTAAACTTTTCTTTCTCACTAAATTCAAAGTTTACACACGCAATGCACAATTTTTTCTCAATATTAATCCCAAATACTTTGATAACACTCTGCATTAAAAATAGTGATCCCTTACAGGAAACTTCCAATACTGTGAAGAATACTGGATTTCTTAAAGGGGAAATACTGCTTTTAATCAAACATAGTTTAAATGCTATTTTTCTTAAAAGGGCAATCATTTCTGAATGGAGAGGTTCCCCAATAGGACTTCACTACCAGAAACAACACTCTTAGCTGACTGTTGCTCGTGTGAAGCCCGACAGATGTTTTTTCTCGAGATGGCAAGAAAGTACTGAAGATAGCTGTGACCGCTGATTTCCCATCTTGGGATTAGTCAAACAGCAGTCAGAGTGAAGGAGTGGGAAGGAGGAGCCAGAGCTTTTTCAAGCTGACTGTTTGTTGTTTCCTAAGCAGGAAAGAACCCATACAGCATAAGGGCTACTGCAGCAGTGCGAAGGATGAGCATTAAGAATTATAGATACTGAGAGTGGGCTGGTTATACAGATATTTGACTGGTTAAGTACTCAATCAACCTTTCACCCTTGACGAGAAGAGCACTGAAGAGTTAATGATAAGGCTGTATATAACTCATATGAAGGGTCTATATTAGATACTCGAACATTTGAAAGTTCGACTACCATATGGTTGACACCATATGATCGAACTTGCAAAAGTTTGAATATCTAATAAAAAATAAATTACACAAATCACCTACCTGAATGCTCTAAGCAGGGGGGCAAGCCCCCCTGCAGCCCCCACCCCCCGCTCTTTTAATATGCCAACTCCAAGATTATACTACAGTGCAGAAAAGGGAAATCTTCCCATTCTATGCTGTACGGACATTTCAGTTACAACGTTCAAACATTCAAAAATCCGATCATATGGTGTAAATCATATGAGATTTGGAATTTTGAATGTTCGAACATTCAATACAGACCCGATATGAAATTTCTATCCATAATAGTTAGAATTATGTCCTTGGAAGCATAGAACTATGCTATTAAGAAAATCACATATCAGTGATAGTATGAATGCAATTTACAATTAAGATAAATGGAAATGTACGAAAGGTAAAACTGTATGATGTTTCAATGAAATGCAAGTAATGCAACTATTTATCCTTTATTAACAGCAATATAGAAGTTTGTTTAAAAAACAGTTTCACTTAAATAAAACACTTTTAAATAGTCTGTCATAATTTTCATAAAACACTGTTAACTCTCAAGGCATATTTTGCAGCAGGCATGTGCTTTGCTACATAACATTGGAAAATGCTAACTAGTCTATTTAAAAACATGATTGTTCAGTTCACATAAAACTATCAGGGTTTCTGAACAATTGTCCAGGGGCCACAGTATAACACTGCATGCTGTCTTACTATTTGCAATATATCTTGAACCATCCACCACAGGCCCTTAGCCACTCTGACTTTAGTGGTTTAGATACAGGTGGTTTATAAAATAAGGTTGCTCTTCTTGGAAATGATTAGCTGGTGTATCTCAAAAAGGCTGAGAGGGTTCTTTTGTGCATTTTTATGATTTACAGATAAGTGTAGAAGAATTCAGAATATAGATAGCATAGGTAAACTCTCCCAGCTAAATATCAGTCCATCTGTAACTCATTGAATACTACATTCACTCACAAAGAGAACCCAGGAAGTTAGAATGGGCAGATATACCTCCTCCAAATGACCTGTCACAAGCGATGTACCCTGAGGTTGTCTTTGGGCCACTGTTCTTTGGTATTGACTTTGCAGAGGTCAAAGCTAATGTCAATAGCTTGCAGCTGACTAAGTCTGCAGATGACTGTAAACCTGGTGCTATCATAAACTCCCAGAAAGACACCAGAACCCTCCAAGAGGGCCTATTCTGAACAAATCACTGGTGTCAAAACTGGGTCTATATTGAATTAGCAAACGCTTAGAAAAGCGAACGCTAGTTCATTGACCATTTTTAAGCAAAAGCTTAAAATCTCGAACACCCGGAATAGTGATTTTTTTCACAGGGAAAAAAATTGCTGGGCTGGTTTTGTGAGTTCGCCATTTCCTCCACTGTGGTGCGATCTCAGAGTTGGTATATTTAAGTAGGGGGGTGTGGGGGCAAAGCCCCCCACATTAGATAATTTTTTAAGGTTTTTTTTTTGTGGACCAGCAATTTTTTTCCCTGGGAAAAAAAAATCGCTGTTCCGGGTGTTTGAGATTTTAAGCTTGCGCTTATAAATGGTCAGTGAATTAGCGTTCGCTTTTCTAAGTGTTCGCTAATTCAATATAGACCCGTCAAAACCATAGACTAAAATGAAATGGTAAAATGTGTGTAGTCACATCTTTTGGCAAGCATGATGCTTTTAACTATTATACCGACAACACATCCCTGAACATTGATCCAATAGTTATGGATCTGAAAACCTATCTGAACAATGAACTCTCATTTGATCACAATGTATCCACTGTTGTAAGGCTGCCTAAAGGCATTACATCCAGATCCAGGGATGTAATCATTCCACTGTACTTAGTACTCATTAGGCCAGTCATTGAGCATAATGTCCCTTTCAATATGCACCTGTCCAAAAACTTGTCGCAACTGGAATGACCACAATTTCTCACTACAAACTCAAGTGCCTAAATCATCAAAACTATGCAGACTATCTCAAAACCTTGCCCTTCTTCTCAGTGTCATACAAGCTACTAAGAGATGACCTCTCCCTCATGTATAAAAAGATCGGCAGACCAGGTTCTGTAAGATCTTTTGCCCATTCTCAAGTCCAGCGGTATCTTAAACTCCCATTCAAGGGATCTCAATCTCTTTTGCAAAATAATAGAACATGCTGGAAGGATTGGTTTGTATCACAGAAAATACCACATCTATGGAATCATCTTCTTCTCCCCATAAAGTAACATACTTCTCTTACTCTACAAATCCATTCAGCTAAACAAAATTTGAGTAATCAGAAATTTGCCTGCTGTTTAGCACCCCCTGTCCATCATGCACAAGAAAAATATGTAAATGTCTCAAAATATCCCTTTTCAGCCATTCTATGGATTATTCATATGCAACATATGAGGGCTAAAACTACCACTGGAATGAAAGGTTAGACTTCTTAAGATCCTTACAGCTCAATAGCTTAGCAAGCACCTATGAATGTATAAGGTAAACATGATTAATACACAGATGGTGGATATCAGGTACACACCCCTAATGCAGGTGAGACAGATCCTTTAGGATGATCTGGAACAAAGACCCAAGTTCCTGTCTGGGCGTAGCTGGTATTAGTCTGCCTTGCTCCTTTACTTATTAATTTCAAATAAATGTGGCTAAATCCAAGGAACTTTAGAGAAATGAGAATAAAAAGCCTTGAGTTATTATTGGCATGTATTGGCTGTGAAGATGTCTCAGTTCTCACTCTTGTTACAGCTACAGCAGGATATTCATTTCCTGGTCCTTGTGTGAGAGTTGTAAGCTATCTAGAGTAGAAGTTGGTATTTGTCTGGGCAGATACAGACACATAAGTGTCCACACTTAGGCTATGTAATGCTAATAGAAGAACAACTGGTGATACTGAAGTGGACTGCCACTATTTGTAGCTCCACAAAAAGATTAAATTGTATTGGATGGCACTTAATTATAAGGTTGAATAGAAACTGATGGTGTTGACTTTAACTAGACTGTTGGTTAATTCAGCGGATATATATAAATGTGGAAAAGGCATTTTGTATAATTTCTTGTTGGGTCTACAAATGTAGAAAGCTTTCCTGCATCTGCTAGAGGGTATGCAATGGATTAGAATTCTAATGTCTATAAGAAACATCAAGTGAATTTCAGTCTGGTGGGGCAGATTGGTTTATAAAGTATGAGCACTAAAGAGGGTGAGGTCTAGGTATCATTTCTTAGACCTATATCTTTTTAGATGATATGTCTCCTCCTTTCAGATACTTCAGTATTTCCAGGTGAAGGACTGTCTTTGTAGGGGGATGGACAAGATTTGTGAAGGAGGGATTATGCTGGCTTTGATCAGGTATAGACAAATGTCATAGAGAGAGTATTTTTTGTGAAAGGATTGCTGTAGTTGGTCCTTAAGATTTTTTTTAGAATCATTTCCACATCTGATGACGTTAATCTGAATACAGTGGGAAGAGATCTTTTAGATTCAGTTGTGAGAAAAACATAGGTAAGTGGTGTTGGTTTTAATTTCTTGGGTCACAATGGACTTAATTGTCAAAATATTTCTTACGTATATTCACCAGTATGTATAAGTCCCTGTCACCTGGAGCAAATATATCCAGGAGTTTAGTTTGGATGTTACAGGTATAGACAGCCAAGAGAGGAGACTGTAGTCACATTTTGAGAAGAGGCTGTAATAATAATCATGATTTTTGGGGAAAGAAGTTTTATCTTTTTTTTCTTTTTTTTTTTTTTGTGGCCTATCAAGGTTATTTGAGGTTTTGCTGGCACTATGTGATAGAACTGGTTTGGGTTACTATTACTGAGTTTTGCTCTTTTGGCTGCCAAGAAGGTCCATGCTGATAGATGGGAAAAAAAATTATCATCTTAGAGGGAGATACGAACATGTAACAGTAAAAAAAAAAGGATACATAAAATGGAATGTTTCAAAAATAAGTTCAAAAAGAGGGTGAGTTTGAATTATAAATTGCAGCCCCTGATGGATGTTCGCTATGAACAACATCCAGCAAAGCTTTCTGCCATGTCAGGGAAATGATTCTTATGGATTTTTTTTAGAGTACCTAGATTACCTCCTTTCCACAAGAGATATGGAATGAAAACTAGTTTAGAAGTCTATGCAAATGTTGGAGTATGTGATACTGCTTCCCTCAATTTTCTCCTTGAATTATGACTATGGTTTGTTTAAGGCTTACAGAATGTGACTGGATATCTGTGTGTCATTTTGTTTTACTTTATTCCAGTGTCTCTTTTTGCATGGTTCCTGAATGTTCCTCCATACACCAATTATTTGGTTATGATGGCAGGTAGGATGCAATAAAATATATAGCCTTTTTGTGTAAATCACAACAATTCTTTTTTATAGACGTATTGGATTTGCCATTTGTATAGACTACTATTTTCAGTAAAGGTATTTGTAATAAAAAGGTACACATTTTGCTTCTTTTGGCTGATTCCAAGAGTTACTTGGAAAGTACTCCATATTTCACAATCCTTCAACTTTCTCATAGATAATATATAAATAAGATTATTTGACTCATTGTATAGTTTCTTTTATATTATGCAGGACACTTGAAGAGATACAAACTACATTCAAGCTTTATGTGTTTTTTTTTTTTTTGCCAGATCAGGTCAGGTATAGAAATAACTACTACAGCAATGAAGAAGCAACTTCTGATTTAATGCTTTCATGCGGTGACCAAACAAATTCAGGCAGTGATTGCAAAGGATTAAGGCAGAGTAATGGATATGATCTGCTAACAAATTTCATCCTGAAATCCAAGGTTTGATTCTATCAGTCTCCATTTGTCTGCTGTGAGACTCTGTGCAAGTCATGTAACTAGACAGTGCTACAAGGTCACCTTTTAAAAGAGGCTTGTGCCTGGTTGGCTTAATTAGATAGTAATGAATAAATAGTTAAAACAAAGTTTTGTTTCTGAGTTTGGCACAAATGGAATGCAGTTTTCATCATACATATTGTACACTGATATAAAATGGATACTTTGACTGGTACAAATATTTAGTGCAAAACAAATAAATAAATTATAATGTGTAGTAATATATGGGTATAATGTGATAAGGAATTACTTCCTAAAACAGATTTTGCCTACCTCAATATTTTTAAAAGAACATTTTCAAAATCTTTCCAGTAAATAATTATTTCAGTGACTCAGAAGAATAGCAAAGAAAATATTATATTAAAATGATCAAAATTCATTCTTATATTATATTCCACATTGTTATTTGAGTTCATGCAAAATGCTCTATATGTATTAATAGTATTTCATAACTTAAGTCTATTCATAAATTTCTAACCGAGCAAGCTGAGGCTAATGGTTTCATATGCATATTTGTATTTCTGTTTCGTACCACATTCTCTAAACAATTTTGTGCTGACACTGCTTTTGATAAATTTCATGAAATAAACTATCTGAAAACATTATAATAACATAATTTAACACTTCTATTTTTTCATATGCTGCTAAAAGCTGTAGAGCTAACATTTGTTTATATATGCTACTGTATGATTAAATGAGTATTTTGAACATCTAAACTGCCAACAAGAAAATTACAGGAACTACCTATTTCCAATAGAGACCATTATTTGTGTAATGTTCTGGACTCTGTCCTGGGTAGGTCTATATTACGCAACAAACCATGGGAATATAATCCACTGATTATGAGTAACACCAAAAGCAGCTGTAGTATTATTTACAAGACAGCTTTTGCATAGCACGTCACTGCAAGCATTGCTTATAGAGACACTGTTAAACTCAATTTGAATTGTAGTATTAATTGATAAAACTCTGTATCTTGGTTACCAAATTTCTATAACTTAGTTAATTATGTTGATTGCTTTATCTGCTTCATTTTAATGAATATTACAAATGTGTTGACCATTAATGCAGATGTAGACAGCCATTGTATTAAATCTGATTTGCTATTACATCTTTCTACTCAGCAGGCATCACCTTGCAAAAAATAAATACATTATTTATATTTTTGATACCATCCTACATGCTGCTGTATCACAGATGCAAGACAGTGCTAGTAAAGCTTTCAGAAATAAAAACTATGCCGTCATTAATCTTTCTCCTCTATCAAATCTTGGCTTCCTAGAGCAACTTATTCTTAAACCCAAATAAACACTCTTCACACCTTAGCAACTATCTGAGAAGATAAAAGAATATAATCTAACCTGCTAATAATACTACAACTGAAATTGTACCTCACACAAAGTTCCATGGAGTGACCATAGACTATAACAGAAAATTTGACCGGCAAATACAAAACAAATTTCAAAAAGACACATCAAAACCTTGGTTTACTTTATAGGGTAAAACCTTACCTTACAGACAATGCCAGGAAGTCCATTACATCATCAAACCACCTCACAGCTCTCCTGTATGCCTCATCAAAATATATAAACATACAGACTTCAGAAAAGCTTAAATTAGATGCATGCTATAACAAAACTTCAAACCATAATAACAGAACTCACCACTGCAAATCCCTAAAACAACTCAACTGGCTTGAATTACCTATCCACCGCACATATTCTCAAGTTATCCCTGTCCACAACCTCATTCATGAGTTCCAGGACCACCCATCCATCTATCCATCCATCCATCCATCCATCCATCCATCCACAACCTCTCTTTCCCATTTTTGCATATGGGGTCAGGGCATCAAAGAGTGATGGTCATCCAGAGCCAAGGCCACAAGACTGCCCATCTCTGAATAATATTCTACTATACTATCTGCCTACTAACCTTTGCACAAGTAACAAAAACCTACTAACAGTAACAAAATCAAACAACCACACAGGAGACTCCCTGTATTCCACTTATGAAACCAAGCTATGGAGCGATTTACCACTACACCTCAAACAGCTAGACAGATTAGTACTTTTCAAAACTAACCTTAAACAACTAAAAGAAATATGGCTTGGCTCATGATTACCTCCTGGATAATCTTAATATAACAGAACCTCCTCCTTTATTGATATCTTCCCAAGTGCATTGGTAGCTGGCTAATCTCAAGATTTAACTGGAATGATATGCAATAATAATCAATCTACTTGTATTACTGAATGAATGTAAATATTGTTATTGCTACATTACTACTGAATATAAATCTTATTGCTATTTTTCTAGTCTTACATTTAATCTTTTACTATACTCATGTGTGATATATATCTATAGATTGTATCTAGCATTCTGTTGTTCCATTACGTCCTGTTATTCTACCTAACAAAGTATTTTCTACTTGTGGAGCTTTTCTCCCCAACGCTCCACTGAAATGGGGCACCATGCTCAGTCAGACTCTTCCAGTCAACAAAAATAATTAAATAGTAAGTAATGTGAAGGATCATGCCATAAATGTAATACATGATCCATTTTATATTTTAACTAAGATGTCAAAACAAAATGTAATGTATTATTCAATATCTGAAAAATATGGACACTCACATCATCTCTGCATGTCTGAGGCTGTGTGAATGTCAAAGGGGGTGAACAGCTGAAATATGTCTTGCTTCTTTACATGTTACTCTATGAGTACCAGTGTCCAGAGCTGGATTCTGCACAAGGCTCTTACAGTAACCATCATTGGCTCTTTATTTGAATCAATGGGAGAGATTTTCTGGAGCTTCACAGTCAGAGTATACACGTCTTTAGCCGGATTCACTAAAACATGTTGCATTTGGGATGACAAAATTCACATTTCACATTCAAATGCATGAACAGCAACCCAATGGTGTTTTTCACTTTTGAAGAAGCTGCCCATTATGAGATGGATTATCTCACTGTAGATTTACTCTGCGTGTGTTTGTGTGTGCGTGGTGTGCGTACGTGTGTTCATGTAAGACCTGATGAGTGCATTAGTTCAGACCTGACTACTTCAAACTACTCTTAAGCCTTAATATTCCAGTAAGTCACTGAGAATTACAGTCAGGAATAATGCCAGTCAGATTTTCATATGCATTATTGGTCAGAAAGTGCTCTACCCTGGTTTATTTTTTATTTGTTTATTAACAAGATAAGACAATCCAGGAGCACTGTCTGGTGAAGTGGCTTGTACAGAGTCACGCAGTAGGCAGACGGCAGTGGAAAGAATCAGAACCTGTGCCCCTAACTACAGAAGACAGCTCATTAAGAGCTTGGAACCTTAATCCCTTGCACCACCCTGCACACCTTCATTCATTTCTTCTTCTAGTAAATCACTAAGGATTGTAATTGAGGCGTGATTTTAATTCATCAGTGCTAAATGCATTTTTAAGTTGTTTCTTATGCTTTAGGATCAATGTAGGAAGGAGAAGATGCCATAGAAGTGTGTGCAATTCCTGAACTTCTGGCAGGGTCTTGACCACCAATGGAGCCCAAACACATTTAAAAGCAGACAAAATTCCTAGGTTGTAGATAAACCACTTTCTTTTTGTAATGGACATCTGATAGTTGTGATGATTCTTATTTTTAAAATATTTATATTCATTACTGACTATGTTTCCATCTATGGTCTGGCTTCACCAAATTTAAGCTTCAGGCTTTCAAGCTTTGGGGCATCCTTAATACCCCATTTCTCCTTACTTGGACTTTTAAGACCTTAAGTAATAAATGGAAGTCATCTTACATTTCTTCTACCATAAGTTTAAGTTCAGTGGAGAAGATCAACCTAGTTATAGCTTTTTATTCAGTCATTACCCATGACTGTCCATGCCTTTAGCTATTCAAACAAAAATCATTCATAGGCATTTCATTTGATATCAGAGAAACTATTTTTTTTCCTCAAAAGTACTTCTGGAGCTGGAGTCCAGTGAGCTCCAAAGCTCAGACACCTTGTATAAACCGTTGCCTGGATCTACACTACTAGTAGATTTTTCTGTTGAGACAATCAGCCTGGTATGACTGGCTATGCCTGAAGAACTTCTGTGAAGAGTTATATCTAGGGAGCAAACATATTCTAAACTCTTCAAAAGTAACTCCTGCCGGCAGTCCTATAGCTAGTACTGAATTTAGCAGAGTAAAATGAGACCATCATATCCATGAGATTATAATCTTATTAAATGCCATCACTCCAAAGTGGATAAATGCCATTCGTGATTGGTATTCTTCACTGTCAAATAATGTTCAATTTCTGAATGCTGTAATATCAGCATGTAAATGTTGGCATAGAAATGTCATTGGATTGCACTTAACATTGAGTGTCCAGTTTTAATGAGATGTTATGAAAAGCAAAAATAAAATGATCAGTTACATTTTAATGTTCACAGTAAGCATGAAGGTAAAATAATTTATATTGTGACAAGAGTTGGAAAACTGTTGTAGTATCAAATAAAGCAAATGTAACATTCACACATTCAACCATAGACACCAGCTCCTTTCCATTATTTATCCAATGGGTAGAAGTCTGATTGTTGGGCAGAAATCACTGAACCATGTGCCTGATGGCTGATACTCTGCACGTGAATCAGAGATTCATCTTCTCCTCAAAAGGTCTATAGAAGATACACATCTTAAATCTAGTCTAGAAATGCTGAAGTTTGAACCAGCGATTATTATATTATTACTATTATTTATTTTCTCATCTGCCCCCATTGCTTAGTCCTCGGTATGTATTTATTTTATTTTATTGCCATTTGTTTACCAGGAACAACAGAGGCCAGGAAGAAAATCTCCAGGTTACATCACAAAAGCATTCTACAAATATTATATTATACATTACAGAATTATTACAAGAGACATACTACAATACAGTCTACAATAATAAAACATTTTGTTTACAAATATTATACAGCAACACAAAATCCTTTTCTATATGAATGGTAAGTCTGAGATAATGGAGATGGATAGATGATGTTAAGAAGTATGCCTTTCTATCCATATATAATGCGCAAGTAGAATAAAAGAACATGTAAGAAATATGGCAAAACTACTGAGGTGTCATTTTACATATGTAGAAAAGATTATAAAGTATTTCAGGTTTGAGAAGAGTCAGATAACATGAAAAAAAAGTTATTAAAAGAAAGGCAGATAACAATGACAGAGTAGCAATGGAGATAAGAAGGGTATATGAGGCAGGGAAAGAGGAAAGTAAGGTGGAGGGGGTTCAGTCTGGGGTGCAGCAGGAACAAAGCCATGAGTTAAGAAGGAAGTCTTTGATAATATATTTAAAAGCAAGAAACTTGAGTTTGTACTGATGGCTAAAGTTAAAGATTTTCAAAGTTTGGCTATGGAACAGGAGTAGAGGCTTTGCCCTGCACTTTTATTAGGTTTATGAATAGAGAAGAATCATTTGTCTTCTGACTGGGGATAACTATTTGGGTGATAGACACAGAGAAGGGATTTCAGTGAAGGACTGTCTGATGGAGTATGTACAAGTTTATCTGTTCTAAGTACTTATACACAGGTTAGGTGATTAGGAAGTTCAAGACACGTTAGAGTTTCAAGTGGTAAACAGTGGTGTGTGAGGTAGGAGGTACTTGTTGTGAATTATTCGGTTTTGTTACAGCATATTTTAATTTTTGTCTTTAGAGAAATTTATAAATGAATGAGAGCTGAGCTCCATAAAGCAAAAAAGGCAGGAGGAGCATGCCATCAAGGGTGGCTCTGGTATTTGTACTTAGGAAGTGTTTTTGCCTGGAAAGCATTTCTGATTTTTGGTATGTTTTTTGATATTACTGTAAATGTGAAGATTAAAGTTGAGTTTGTCATCTGTTCTTATGCCTAGTAATTTTATATAAGAGACAACTTCAGTTTCTGTTATTTGGGGAAATTACTTGAAATTTGGTATTATTTTCACTGTGTGTTTTTGTTGTGAATAAGAGCATTTTGTTTTATTAGGGTTTAACAGGAGGCTGGCAGTGGTAAGCCATTTCCTCAATGGAGGAGAATGCTTCTCGAGTTATTTGTAGGGAATGTGACAGTTTATTAAATGTGCATACAAGCAGAGAGTCAGCAGGGTATTGGGCTTGTGAGGCTTGACAAGAGGCAGTGTGTAGGTTATTGAAAAAATTGAAAAGTAGAGGGTCAAGAATGGAACCTTGCGGAATGCCTGTGCAACTTGCTAGATGTGGAGAGCAACAGAACTTTGGCATTTTACACATTGTTGTCTATTAGGTAGTTACTGAACCTGTTGATGGCAGGGAGAGACAGAATCCAAAGGTGACAGTAATAGTAAGAGTTTACAGTGAGAGACTGTAATAAAGGATTTAAAAGGGTCAAGGAATAAAGAAGAGACAATACTGCCTGCATCCCTTGATTTATTTACAGTGTCTGTGAAGGATACGAGGGCAGATGTTGTACTGTGTGTGTTGGTTCAAATGTCATGATGAGTGGAGGTAAGGAGATGATTTTGAAGGAGATATTGAATATGTTCTTTATGGATACATTTTTCTAACAGTTTAGAAAGGGGACAGTTTTGAAATGGGGTGGAAAGTTGATATTTCATTTGATTTTTTCCTTTTATGTAGGAGAATGATCTGGAATAATTTCCAGATAAAGGGAACATGTTCTTCCTGCATAGATCTATTGATTATAATGCTTACTGGGGCATTATCATGTCAGTGACTTTAGGTATTTTAGTGGCAGGTTGTCGGCAAAGGTAGAGCATGATTTCAGTTTTAGAATTTTTTTTTATTATGCTGGTAGGTAGTAGAGTTAAAGTGAAGTGGTGCAACTGTGACATTCATTCTCTTTTCAACAAAGGCAAGAGTCAAGTGAAAGGGGCAAATGTTGCTGTTTTTGCAACCCTGACATCCCCATTTACAGTCAGCTGTGTGAGTGAAGGGGTGTGAAATGGATGTTTCCTTATTTCTGCAAGGGACATTAACTTCAAACAGCTGCACCCATCAACTCCAAAGCTAAGGAGTTAGTTTCTCTGATCCCCAACAGGAAATCATACCTGTCTAGTGTATCCCTGATTGTAAACAACCCTTCAAACCCCCAGTAGAGTTGAGTGGGCTATCCCTCCTTATTTGGAGCTTTCAGTGCTAGAACTGCTAACTGAATCCCAATCACCTGGGCCACAGTCAGGGTTCCGCCAGTCTTTGTCGTATAACCAGGCTAACTATGTTTTTTGAAACAAAGAAGTGTTAGTCCTTTATAACTTCTCATTGATACTAAATATGGAGTCCAGAATGTGATTGAAATGCAGCTTTTCTCTGTGCTTCTTACTAATTGCCTGATGTCTATTATACAGATCTGAAAGTTTTGTTCCAGTCTTATCATCATGAAATGATTTGAATCAAAGCTATCAGTTGTTTTTTTGGTAGTGACTATGCAGCTATTACATCTTATGACAAGTCATCTTTCAAACCTTTCAAATAGTGCACTTTTTGATCACATCAATTTTGGGAAATGTTTTGTTATTTTTTTACCCAGTCCCTAGAGTGCTGCCTCCATACTAACTTTCCAAGACTCTCTTTTGTAACTCCATCTCGTGTTAAGAGTCAGTATGGTTCTGTTTGTACAGAGGAACTAGGCAAGGGTGTCTTCTTTCCCCTTTTTATTTGTGTTATACTTAGAACCACTGTCAAAGAAATAAGATACTCAGAAATTCAAGGCTATAATTAGTATGGTAATCAAGAAAAGTAGGCTTTATTTGCAGATAATATTAATTTGTACTTGATAAAACCAGAAAAGGATATTTCAGTGCTGTGGAACATTCTGAGAGAGTTTCAAATCTTTTTTGGGATACAAAATTAATGAAGATAAAACAAAGACAAATCTCTAAACTATGTACCCACACACAAATGTTCAGCAATACCCATATTTACGAGGACATGATAAAATTAAATACTTAGCAAGTTGGATTAAAAGATGCTGTTATGGCAGCTAAGGATATGTGGGAAAAGACTAAACAAAACATAATACAAAAAACTGAGAAACTGTAAGCTTTGTTTTATGGATATGGATTGCAAGATACAGTGAAAATGTTTTAGTCCCTTTGGTTTTATACACAGGTCAGGCATATTTTTATCAACCACTGGAGAAATTGTGGAGAGCAGTTAAAGAGTTGAATGATTTTATCTGGCAGGGGAAGATTGCAAGTGTCAAGTGGGATAAGTTGATTCTTCCAATAGAACAAACAAGAAGGTTTGGGATCACCTCATTTGTAGAGATGTTTTAGAGCTACACAGTTAAGGCTCCTATACACAGCACAAGCAGAAAGCTATCATTCAATGTAGAAAGTGATGGAGTTGAAACTGGGGGAAGCTCAAGAAATAAGGAAAGACTGGTTTCTTGGATGTAAATCCTTAAGGAGAATAATGACAGCAATACAGAATATTATACTCATAAAGTGGCAGAATGTATTCTAAGAACAAAGCAATATGTGAATGGGGAAAGGAGATTTTGTTGATAGGGATGACTACAATCAAAATAGGCAAGACGGTACTCAAATTTACTTGAGAAAACTAGCAAAAGAACCAAGATACTGAGAACAAATAATTAGACAGGGAAGGAACAGAATGGGAGCATGCCAAGAACATAGTGGGACTGCAGGCTGGAGACTGCCTTCCTTATAAAGGATTGATATCAGAGTATAAGCAAAGAGAAAGGCATAGGGGGATCCTAAATGAAAGACCAGCACTTGTAGAGTTTTAGTAGACTCTAGAACAGACCTGCTGTTAAAAAGGGATAATTAGTAGGGCATATAAATTACTACATGATAACTATAAGAGGTTAGAAAGGATTTTGAAGAGGGATTGGAAAAGCAATTCACAAAGAAGCAATTGGAGGATATATGTATGACCCCCAAACATGCAACAAACTCTAGAAGGTTTAGGATTTTTTCTTGGAAATATTTTCCAAGAAATATTTCCTCAGATAGATTGCAAATGTTGGAGGTGTGACTAGGAAGCATACAATAATTGGGAGCATATTTAACGAGTTGGCAGACTTTAACAATTTTGTGCAGGCTACACTGTCAGAAATATTGAGGTTGCAAATTAGCCATAGCTAAGGGAAGGATTTTTTTGAGCCGTCATACAGAATCTGAATTGCCTAGACACAGTGAAATCTTGTTGAGTTTAATTCTGGTGGCTGACAAAAAAAGCAATTGATAGAAAATGGTAATCAAAGTCTAACTAAACTGTTTTAGAAGTAGTAAATATAGTAACAGAGATTTCTAGAAAACAGTAGGAGCAAATTACATAAAAAAATATGAATAGTGCATGTAGGATAATGTTTTGGAGGAGGAATGAGGTTTAAGGGAAGGCAGGGAATGAATGAGCATTGTAATGTTCAATTGACAATTACTATATAGAAGATTATATGTGATGTATAATGTTTCCAACTGAAAATATATTAATATAAGTTGCTTTAATTTATATAAATGTATGACTGCCTATGCCATAATTAATAATTCAATAAAGATGTGTTTGTTTAAAAAATTGTTAAGAGTTAGAATCTCCTGGAAGTATAATCAGGTGGAACATTTCTGGCTATCCTCAGTACAAATAGTCATGTCTCAGTGGAGGTAATGTTTGATGGAATTGCTACAGCAATGAGGAAAGATAATGCTTAAGAAATGAATAAATGTTGCTGCATAAAAGAGGCTTCCCTCAAAACAGTTCATCAAAGTCTTCAGTTTTAAGTCATCCTCTTAGAGTAAGAAATCTGGACAAAGCCAGGACTATGGGGGTCAAATACCCCAAAATAGGGACAATTTTTAAATATTGCTCTTACAAACTTAAAACGTTGATAGAATAGCAGGTTTTGCAGTAGCATGAATTTTGTGAAGGCTATGAAGTTTGAAACTCAGATCTCTGCCATTAATGTTTTGGTTCAGTCCTCGATGATTTGCCAGTGTTTTTGGGGAAACCACAATTTTATGAGAAGCAAAGCAAAAATATGAGACAAAAATCTGTACAATTGAGAGGTATGTTTTAAATCCATCCATTATACACAGAGCAAAATATTACTGTTGTGTAGTGTATATACAGAAAGCCACCACAAGCAGTATAGGCAAATTCAAAAACACATTCAGAAACAAAATCATCAAGTTATCATCTGTTATTAGACAAGGGGCATATTCTGTTACAGCATACTGCAGAATTACTTCAGCATACAGAGACCAATGGAACAGACACATGTACAGCTGCACATGAAACTTGAAATGCCAGAGTCATATAAAATGATAGTTTGTTTGCCAGATAAGACAGAATATTTAGGTTATGGTGCGACTCGGAGCAGGTCACTAAATCACACAGTGCTCTCAGTTTGTGCTTAAAATGAGGCTTGTGTGTCTAATGTAGTTAATCAGTTAACAAATGAACAATAAATAAATAAATGTGGCAATGCATTACTTAAACAACTTTATCTAGCTATATAATTAAAATATTTATCTAACAACTAAGTTTGCTAGTATTTGATAAGAACAACTGAACTTCATTATGTATGAGCCTGTATATATATCTGAAGAGATTTATAACTGTGTAACTACAAATGGTGCTACTAGAGATTCAAGGTTTAAAGCCATGAAACTTCATATTGGAAGAGATACGGTCCACCTTACATATTTCACATTTACAACACGGTCAGCAAACTAAGTACTAATGCTTCTAGAACACCATTACAGAATGACTTCCTTTTGTGAGTCTCCATTCATTGATAAATATATGATCAAGTATAAACGGAGTACATACCTCACAAATGTCCAGATGTTTACCTCATAGTTTTGGACTGTTCCTCATACAATTTGTGGTTTTCTGGGAAATCAGTGAGGACTGAAGTCTCTAACTAATGACATACATTCGACTTTCAGATTTTATAACCTTTGGAAGAAAATGCATGCTCACACAGATTCTGTTATTCTAGTAAATTTCTAAGTTTATAAGAGCAATATTTAAAATCTGTCCCTATTTTTGGGCCTTTGTCTCCCTAATTATTTTAGGGGTTGTCCAGATTTCTTGCACTAAGAGGATGAGAGATATGCTTGAGGAAAGTCAAAAGATGGGTTCTGATAATTTATTAGGTTTCTTAGTAGGCACAGTTAGTATCACCTAAGGAGACCTACTACAGAATGGAAATTACCTTTATGATTGGAAGGAAGTTATAGTTGTTTCAATTCACAAGAATGGGAAACATGATTTGCTGCAAAATTATAGACCAGTTGTATGACACAAATCATTGGAAATGTTTCAAGCAAAGTATTGTTAGACTCCTAAAAATGTACAAATATACCAAATTAATGGATGCTATTCAACATGTGCTTCTGGAAGTTAGATGGATCTTACACAGTTTACTTGACTACTAGGAGGTTGTGAGTACCGCCCTTGAATATGATGTATCTGTTTTACTGGTATAGTTAAATCTGAGAAAGACTTTTGCCATACGCAGACATTATTAACAGCCTTAAATTAAGTAAAGCTAATCCTTACACAAATGGATTTATATATGTTTGTAAGGGAGGACACAAAGAGTGGTGTTTGGGGTAAATGTTAAAACTGTGCCCCAATAAATGCAGGTGTCCCTTGGGGTTTGGTGTTGGTGCCTATTTTATTTAATCTTGTGCTTTCATCCTTTTCAGTTTTATCCATTGTATCCAACTGTTGGCTCTCTAAGCATGCTGTGAGTTATAAAATGTAAGCACTTGCTATGTCTCCTGATAATTCCACACAGCAAACAGATAAGTATATCTCTTGGTAGAATCAGTTCTTGTCTCGATAATGAATTGATAACTGAAGTCAGTACATTGACAAATATGGAAGTATTTGCAAATGATATTTTTTTTTTCATGAAAGTGCCACATATATATAAGGCCTTAAGGTAAATTAGTCTACTACATACATTTATAGCTATCAGTGGCTCTGTAATTAAAGCTAACATTTTTAAGCCAATTATTCCATCTCACTCAACAGCATAATCCTCCATTTTGTGCATATACAATGACAGATATTAACATGTTGGAACTTGTAGAAGGGAAGATTACCAAGATAATTTTTTATTTAGGGGATACACAGTGATCTGATGTCTTTAGTAACTATCTTGTTAGGAGTCAATTATGTTTGTTTAGCCTATAAGGCTATATATATATATATATATATATATATATATATATATATATATATATATATATATATCTATATGGGTCTATGTTAAATCATCGAACACTTAAAAAAGTGAACGATAATTTATCGAACCCATGTAAGCGAAAGCTTACAATCTCGAATGCTTACAACAAATCGTTGTTCCACAAAAAAAAAAAAAAATTTAAAACATTACATAAAGTGGGGGGCTTTGCCCCCACACCCCCCCCCCCACTTAAATATACCAACTCCGAGATTGCACTACAGTCACGAAAATGGCAAAGTAATGGAAGTGGCCAAGTGATTTCTTTCCCAGGGAAAGAACTCACGTATATGCCATTTTGCTATTTTCAAGTTCAATAAAGATGCATTTGAAAGAATGTGTCTTCGATCATTTAATAGGAACCCTATAGATATATATATATATATATATATATATATATATATACACACATACACACACACATACACGCATGCACTCACACATACTCACAACACACACACACACACACACACATATATATTGGCCGAAGAAGAAGAGGAGAGGGAAGGCATGCCCAAAGGCAGGAAGAGAGGAGGAAGGTTAGGAGTGTAGTACTGAGGGTAGGAACTTTGAATGTTGGCAGTATGACTGGTATAGGGAGAGAGTTAGCTGATATGATGGAGAGAAGGAAGGTTGATATATTGTGCGTCCAAGAGACCAGATGGAAGGGAAGTAAGGCCAAGTGTATAGGAGGCGGGTTCAAATTGTTCTATCATGGTGTGGATGGCAGAAGAAATGGGGTAGGGGTTATCCTAACGGAACAGTATGCCAAGAGTGTTTTGGAGGTGAAGAGAGTGTCTGATAGAGTGATGTTTATGAAGCTTGAAATTGATGGTGTAATGATGAATGTTGTTAGTGCATATGCTCCACAAGTTGGGTGTGCGATGGATGAGAAAGAAAAATTTTGGAGTGAGTTGGATGAAGTGGTGGTGAGTGTACCCAAGGGTGAGAGACTAGTGATTGGAGCGGACTTCAATGGGCATGTTGGTGAAGTGAACAGAGGGGATGAGGAAGTGATGGGTAGGTATGGTGTTAAGGAGAGGAATGCAGAAGGTCAGATGATTGTGGATTTTGCGAAAAGGATGGAAATGGCTGTGGTGAATACGTATTTTAAGAAGAGGGAGGAGCATAGGGTGACGTACAAGAGTGGAGGAAGATGCACAGAGGTGGATTATATCCTATGTAGGAGGGCCAGTCTGAAGGAGATTGGAGACTGTAAAGTGGTGACTGGGGAAAGTGTAGTTAAGCAGCATAGAATGGTGGTCTGCAGGATGATGTTGGTGATCAAGAAGTGGAGGAGGAGTGTGAAAGCAGTGCCAAGGATTAAATGGTGGAAGTTAAAAAAGGGTGATTGTGAGGTGGAGTTCAGGGAAGAGTTAAGACAGGCACTGGGAGGCAATGAAGAGTTACCATATAGCTGCGTAACTACAGCAGAGCTAGTAAAGGAGACTGCTAGGAAGGTGCTTGGTGTGACATCTGGACAGAGGAAGGAGGACAAGGAGACATGGTGGTGGAATGAGGAAGTACAGGAGAGTATACAGAGGAAGAGGCTGGTGAAGAAAAAGTGGGATTGTCAAAGAGATGAAGAAAGTAGACATGAGTATAAGGAGATGAGGCACATGGCAAAGAGAGAAGGGTGGCGAAGGCTAAGGATAAGGTATATAGAGTTGTATGAGAGATTGGACACTAAAGAGGGAGAAAAGGACCTGTACTGATTGGCTAGACAGAGGGACAGAGCTGGGAAAGATGTGCAGCAGGTAAAGGACAGTGAGGGAAACGTACTCACAAGTGAGGAGAGTGTGTTGAGTAGATGGAAAGAGTACTTTGAAGGGCTGATGAATGAAGAGAATGAGAGAGAGAGAAGGTTGGATGATGTGGGGATAGTGAATCAGGAAGTGAAGCAGATAAGCAAGGAGGAAGTAAGGACAGCTATGAAGAGGATGAAGAATGGAAAGGCTGTTGGTCCAGATGACATACCAGTGGAAGCATGGAGGTGCTTAGGAGAAATGGCAGTGGAATTTTTAACCAGATTATTTAATGAAATTTTGGAAAGTCAGAGGATGCCTGAGGAGTGGAGAAAAAGTGTTTTGGTACCTATCTTTAAGAATAAGGGTGAGGTGCAGAGCTGCAGTAAATACAGAGGGATAAAATTGATCAGTCACAGCTTGAAGTTATGGGAAAGAGTAGTGGAAGCTAGGTTAAGAAGGGAGGTGATGATTAGTGATCAGCAGTATGGTTTCATGCCAGGAAAGAGCACTACAGATGCAATATTTGCTCTGAGAGTGTTGTTGGAGAAATACAGAGAAGGTCAGAAGGAGTTGCATTGTGTCTTTGTGGACTTAGAGAAAGCATATGACAGGGTGCCTAGAGAGGAGTTGTGCTATTGTATGAGGAAGTCGGGAGTGGCAGAGAAGTATGTAAGAGTGGTACAGAATATGTACGAGGGTAGTGTGACATTGGTGAGGACTGCGGTGGGAGTGACAGATACGTTTAAGGTGGAGGTGGGATTACATCAAGGATCAGCTCTGAGCCCTTTCTTATTTGCAGTGGTGATGGACAGGTTGACAGATGAGATTAGACAGGAGGCCCCGTGGACTATGATGTTTGCAGATGACATTGTGATATGTAGTGAGAGTAGGGACCAGGTTGAGGAGACCCTGGAGAGGTGGAGATATGCTTTAGAGAGGAGAGGAATGAAGGTCAGCAGGGCTAAAACAGAATATATGTGTGTAAATGAGAGGGAGGGTAGAGGAATGGTGAGGATGCAGGGAGTAGAGGTGGTAAACGTGGATGAGTTTAAGTACTTGGGATCAACAGTTCAGAGTAATGGTGAGTGTGAAAGAGAGGTGAAGAAGAGAGTACAGGCAGGGTGGTATGGGTGGAGAAGAGTGTCAGGAGTGATTTGTGACAGACTGGTACCAATAAGAGTGAAAGGGAAGGTCTACAAGAGGGTAGTGAGACCAGCTATGTTATATGGGTTGGAGACGGTAGCATTGTCGAAAAGGCAGGAGTCAGAGCTGGATGTGGCAGAGTTAAAGATGTTAAGATTTGCACTGGGTGTGACTAGGATGGACAGGATTAGGAATCAGTATATTAGAGGGTCAGCTCAGGTTGGACAGTTTAGAGACAAAGCAAGAGAGGCGAGATTGCGGTGGTTTGGACATGTGCTGAGGAGGGATGCTGGGTATATTGGGAAAAGGATGCTAAGGATGGAGATGCCAGGTAAGAGGAAGGCCTAAGATGAGGTTTATGGATGTGGTGAGAGAGGACATGCAGGTGGTTGGTGTGAAAGAGCAAAATGCAGAGGACAGGAAGAAATGGAAACAGATGATCCGCTGTGGCGACCCCTAACGGGACCAGCCGAAAGAAGATGATGATGATATATATATATATATATATATATATATATATATATATATATATATATACACACATATATATATAAACTAAATTTATGCCACCTGCCTTGATCTACTAAATTGTCTACCCACTGGTATTGAACCAACCTTTATAAAAGTGTATCCACCTCCAAAGATTCCCAGAGTACCCCTAAATGAGAGAAGAAGGAAGAAGGAATGGAAAGGAAAGGAGAAGAAGCTGCTAAGAACTGACAAGTACTGATAAATAAGACTATTGTTTCTAGTGTGTTCATTTAATACTTTCTTATAGAATAGCTTAAGTTAACCTGACATGTTTGTAAAACATCTGAATAGTGTTCTGTTATAAATTAGTTTTAAATTAATGTTTGATAAATGCATGTGTGGATAAATGAAGGCACAGTAGGAATAGACAGACCAAAAACTTTGCTGATGAAGATTTTTGCATCACAAAAAACATACCAGATTACAACAGCACAGTGAAGACCTTCAGCAACCACTATATGTACAAAAAGATTTCATCAAAGCCTTCCACAAATACTAATTACACTAGTTTTTTTTTTTAAATGTACATGCACAAAGCGCCTTATGCACATAAAATAGCAATATATAGTTAATACATTATGCAAATAACCTCATTTTATTTTATTTTATTTTCACATCTTAGTCTATTTATGTGTTTTTATCTTTGAATCCTGAATGCCAGTAAGATAGTCACAGCTGTTGCTTTACTTAGTTAAATATAAGTTAGATGTAACACAGCATGTGTGTAATTCTTGGAATGCAGGGATTTTTCAGTTGATTGGTTATGTAAATTAAGGCCAAAGTCAAGAAAGTGTAAATCTGGAAATCGCTATGAGCTTTGTTGGATCAGCATTTACTGCATGAATATACATCCAATGAAGTTAATTGCTAAGCTGTTAACCATTTTGTGCAGCAAAAATGAAAAAAAAAATGACTGTAACATAAAAATGTCAAGTCCCTAGAGATTATTGATTTAATTGTTGATTACCCAATAACTGCACCATAGAAAAGAGAATGCATTTCGGAAGTGATTTGGAAAAAGTACACTTACAAGAAAACAGGAACAGGAATTCAGTGAAGAAATGCAAAGACTAAAATGTTAACTAATAAGCATGTTACGTAATAAAACAAGATGAAAAGAGAGAAAAAAGATGAAAATGTAAAATGATGAACATCAAAACATTCCACTCTGATGCAGTTTCCTTATTTACACATAAATGGACAGCTTTTTGGATGGTAAGCACTCTGACATTGGCATTATTAAGAAGTTATGTTTAAATAATTTTGTTTGTTCTGATATGACATAATCGTAATAGGCACTGCCTTGTTCCCACAAACCAAAGGTTTATTTCATTGTTTTTATTTATTTATAAACATTCATGTCTTATTGCAGTGCTGTAAATGTAAGATGAATGTTCTCATTTCATTTAACATGAACAAATCTAAAGAAAAATAATTACAACCCCCAAAGATATTTTATGCCTACTTCCATCTGCTTTTCACCTCTCTGTTTCAATAGTTCATTGAAAGGGATCTAAAAATAATGTTGCTAATTATTCCCTTTCATCTGTAACTAAATGCACGCACATCAAAATAATTCCATCTTTCAGAAAGACAAAGCCAGTTTCATCTCATAAATAATGTATATCAATCTGTGAGTTCAGCTCTGTTTTCTAAGGCAAGACTTTTTTGTTTCTGCATATTGCTTACTGCACCCAAGTAAAAATCATCACTTTTGTTCAACACCACTGGTGTACAGGCCATGTTACCTTGAACTCATTATAGCCCATAACATTAAAGACACAAACTGTACATTAATGACTGTTCAGTATAGTCCTGATACAAGCAAGTATCGTCAGAGTTTAGTCAAGCACTTCAAAGGAGTAAAGCTGCTCAGATCAAGTATTATTTTCACTATTTGTCTTACTTATATTAAGCTGGCTAATGAGTCGCTGAGTGGCTTTTATCAGTCAACAGCATAGTCTGCCCTGTCCAGCACGATAATCAAGGTACACTAATCTCTATTAACTTCTATACAGCTCATACAGAAATTTGTATCTGTGATCCTTTCCTTGTTCTTAATAAATTTCAGTGAATGACTGTGTTAATTATATTGTTTAGCATGTGATTTTTTGTTTTCTAACACATGATCTGTTCTCCACTGAATACAGTGAAGTATTCAAACTTGGCAGAAAGCCATAGGGGTTGAACACCCTAACAAGTTGGCCCAGTGGACTTATTTTGGGTGTTTCTGAAGCAGCTTTCTGAGAGTTCTTTAATCAGTGTTTTGAAAAGAACAAAACCCACTTTCTGACTTCCATTTTCAAAGCAAACAGTTGAAAAAGACTGTAGAAACCAATAGACCTCTGTACAAAGCATCAAACTTATAAAGCCCGAGGAAGAGATCCCAACTAATTACTAAGCAGCAATCAATTAGTAAAAATGCAATAAAAATCTAAAGCTATAGTTTACCTAACAGGATAGTCCGTCCCTGCTGAGTAACTTCTAGTCTAGCTTCCTAGCCCTGATTCTTTCCATACAGCCTATAGGTCAGTAATCACCTGGATAAACATGAAGTGTTCTTGGAGAGCAATGTGGATTCACATCCAGATTCAGCACTTAGATTGTTGTGTGGACTCTTCATGATATTTTAATCAAGAATGTAAACAAGGCCTTCCTCCCAATGGATGCTTTTACAGACCATGTGGACGTCTCTGATTAATTTAATTATGAAGAAAAATATGTCGCTGCAGAGGCTCCAATGTGTGGTTCCAGCAGGAAAAATCTCAAAAAATACTTAAAAGCTGTTGAAACATTTGGCTTTAGTGCTTTCATTTTTAATAAATGCAAAGCTTCTTCAGGTAAAACAGTAAAAGTCCAAACACATTTGAAATGGAGCTTATGTAACATCCTAGGTCACATGAAAACTAAGCAGTCTTTCATTCATGAAATTTAAAGCTATACACCCCTATTAAAAGTCTTTACTCCATAGCTTAAATTATATAGTCTTCCATGGTTATTAATTGTTGCTGAAAGATGTCACCTAAACCTAGTTTAACATAACAAACATAAATAAATCATGACATTTTGTGTTATTACACAACAAAGAAATATCCAAAAAATATTCATATAGAGAGCAAAATATAGTAATAGGGAACTATAAGAACAGAACCGAAGAATGAGAAATAGCCAACATTTTATATTATATCTTTTTAAAGCATTACGTTTAAGTAAACAGCACTAGGTGAATGTAGGGGTCCATGGCAGCTGTATTTAAAAAATGCGAGCTATTTTGGCAACTCAATCTCTGTGCTAATTGCTGGCCCAGACTTAATGATCACACCTCTACTGTTTCTTTACCTAAACTTAATGTTTTAAAAAGATAAAATATAAAATGTTGGTTATTGCTCATTCTTCATTTCTCTTCTTATAGTTCCTTATTACTATATTTTGCTCTTTCTATGACATTTTTTTAGATATTTCTTTGAATCTTTTTGTTGTGTAATAACACAAAATTTAGGAGCAAGTTGTTTTATATCTTTTATGCTTTTTACATTTCTTATGCCTTTCATGATTTGTTTATGGTTTGTTATGTTAAACTAAGTTTAGGTGAACTCTTAGGATCATAGAATCATAGGAAGTTACTAGGCTATTGGCCCTGAGGCCCTTATAAGCCTAGCCAAGAGTTTAGCCCATGTTTACACAAGTCAGCACCCAAAGCCCATGTCCAGCAGGGACACAGGTGGAATCCCAGGGGTGTATTTTCTGTTTTCCAGCTATTTATCCAGGTTGCACCTAAAAAGGGTTAGTGAAGTACTCTGCTTGACGTGGAAAGTAAGTCTATTCCACAGACGGGGAAGTCTCTGGTGCAGAAATCTGTCCTGCCAACAAGTCCTATTGATGTAACAGACCAGGTTGAGGTCGCTCGTGTGGGTTAGTCAAGTGGAGCTTGACTTGCATATATGCAGCAGTCCCATCAAGGCAGGGTCTGAGATTGCTTTTTATGCCAGACAGAGGTCACTTCTGAAGAGTCTGTATGCAACTGAGTAGTGGGACAGGGCTTTTAGCCTATCTGTGTATGGTAGATGTTTGATGCCCTGGATTCTTCTAGTGAGGAACCTCTGTGGTCTCTCCAGCTGCTGCATGTGTTTTGTGAGGTACAAGCCAAAGGGGGAATTGTACTCAATACTTGGCCTAATAAGGGAACACTACAGGGCTGCTATGACCTCCTTGTCCCTGGATGAGATACCCTTACTTATGAGGTGGTTCACGTAGAAATCTTTCCATATAACAGAAGCAACATGGTGGCCAAAAGTCAGGTTGCTATCGACCTGAGTGCACAAAATCCCTCACAACTGATTATGTGCTTAGTAAGTTGTTATTAATGTGATAATACTTGGGGATGTCACTCTCCCCAAAGGGAATGATGATGCATTTTTTGGCATTTGGCTTGTGGCCGTGTTTCTGACACCAGTCATTTGTTTGGATGAGACCCTCTTGGAGAACGTCCACATCTCTTGGGGAATTGATGACAGCACCCAGCTTGCAGTCATCTACAAACTTGGTCAGCCATAGCCCACTGGTATTGGTCTATACCTCAGAGAAGTATATCCCAAATAACAGAGACCCCAAGACCGATCACTGGGGTACGCCACTCATTACTACTGCTTGAGGTGGCTTCCCATATTTTGATTAGGTGGGTTCTATCAGTGAGCCAGTTTGCTACCCATCTGGTAACATATGGATTGATGCCTAGTTGACAGAGTTTATCTATTATGCCCAAATGGGGACTAGTGGAAAATGCTTTGGCCAGATCAAGGTAGGTGGTGTGCACCATCTTTCCCTTGTCAATGGCTTTGGTGAATGTTTCAAAGAAGTCAACCAGATTTAATGACATGCCCTCCCTTTGACAAAGCCAAATTGTGTGGGGTCGAGTGTTTGGAGGTTGCCAATGTTCCTGTTAATGAGTTCCATGATAATCCATTCCATGGACTTACAGAGGCTAGTTAGGCTGATGGTCTATAATTTCCAGGATCAGTGGACACTCCACCCTTATATAAAGGGATGGCAGTGGCTGTCTTCCACTCAGCTAGAAAAAAGCCATATTCAGGCTTTGGTTAAATAGCATGCCTAATGGTGTTGCAAGTTCATGCCTGAGTGCATGTAGAATGCAGTCTGGGATGTTTTAGGATCCCATGGAGGCTGTATTTTTTTGTCTTTGAGAGGGCAGTGTTGACCTGTTTCCTAGAGATAAGTGGAGGGGGGCAGGTTCTTTCAGCAATGATTAATAACCATGGAACACTATGTAAGTTAAGTTATGGAGTAAAGACTTTTAATAAGGGTGTATAGCTTTACATTTCATGAATGAAAGTGGGCTTGGTTCTCATGTGACCTAGGATGTCATATAAGCTCCATTTCAAATATGTTTGGACATTTACTGTTTTATCTGAATACATTTTGCATTTATTAAATTGAAAGTGCTAAAATCAAATGTTTCAAAAGCTTTTGAGTGTTTTTTGAGATTGTTTCCTGCTGGAACCATGAGTTGGAGCCTCTACAGTAATGTATTTTTCTTCTTGGTTTGTAAACTTTGTTTTGGAGCCTAATTGAATTATGAACTATTTGTGAAGTGAATGTAGCCCATAAGATCTCATAATGGAGTCTCCAAGTACATACTCAGCAGTAAATACTTTTTCCCCCATTTCAATCACAACACCTGCCATGGTTCTTTAGAATGTAATCTTTGGTCTTTTAACCTTTCTGTTCTGTATTATATAATATGGTCTGAAACCACAAGCAACTTCCACCAATGGTTTGTCAAGATATGCAAGGCATAAGAAAACAAGTTTATAAATATATACATTTTTTACAGGGCATTATTCCTTTGTTCATAAAGTTATGAAGTATCGTGGACTAGTGCAAGTAACAATATCTCACATGAATACTGGTGTAATATTGTTAAGGGGAAAGTTTTTACCCTTCACCTAGAAATAATACAGCAATATTGCATTCTCTAATTGATCATACTTCCCACATTCAGAGGCAAATGCAAAATACAATGAGTCAACAAACTCATCAGAGTGAAGAGTTTCAAATAGCTTATCTCAAAATGTCAAGTCCAACACTTCATGTATTTTGGCTGCTCTGGATTCTACCGCCTTCTTGCTGTTGATGTCCTATGTTTCCTCGGAAAGCTCATTTCTTAGCATCACACATTTTCTGTGACCAGAGAGAGAGAAGCTATAATTTATGCATGTCTCTCTTTCTTTGGATGTCCCCTGAATTAAAATTTGCAGGCACTCTCATGGTTTAGTTCAGAAACTGTCTGTACAGCAAACACCTATCAAACATAGATGACAGTAAAATCAACAGGGATGTTTTTAAAGGTAGTTTGTACAAGACAATAAAAGATTGTATTTTTTGACAGAAAGTCAAATCAAAAGTCTGTCATTTCATCTTTACTTTTGAATGGAGTTTTTAGACTTACCATATTCATACCTTATTAATGGAGAACTTGATGAAAAGTTATAATTAAGGAGATGTCTCAGTATTCCATACCAGACTTGGTGACTGCCATAACATTACTTGTCATTCTGATGAGGACTCTTAAAAGAGGTATGTAGATTACCTATCAGGAAATGTTTCATTAAAAAGAAAATCATCTACTTCTTCAACAGCATATGATGGCCACTTAAACTTTATTAAAATAGATACTGATGCACTAACTATACCAAGTTATGTATGACTTATTTTATTTATTTTGCATTTGTCTACATAAAAATTCTGACAGGGCAAAGCCCCTTGTCAGTGTATTCCTGAGGGAAAAACTCCAGTAATATACAATAAATGAATAAAGTTCATAGTTGCTGTGATGATGTAAGGTATTGCCAGCTATACCAGGAGAAGCTGGGCAGTCTGTTTCTGAAACCTAGCAAAGAAGGAATACCACTCACCTACTTCATCTTGCCTTGCTTTAGTAAGTAATCAGGGAATAATAATTCTTTAGATCAGTCAGGAAAATATAGTGAGATTAGTTAAGTACTGTTTTTCTGTATAATTGGGAATCAATCCATTTGTGTTATTTTTAATATTTCCTGTGATTGAAACTCTGGTGTGTATTGTGAATAGATATTTAGTGTTTTCATGTTCTTTAATTATTTATTTTGAAATATATTTAAACTTGTCATGTTGGCTGGTCTTTTAGAGACTATTTTAACCTTTGAGAGTACTTCTATTTATTTGGTGACACCGTGGAAGCTCCTGAACGCCTTGCTGTTTGGTCAGCATTACCATTTGTATTAATATTAATTTTACAGAGTATAATTGGGTACCCTTGTAAGATCCTTAGAGTATCTGACTTTGGAGTGTCTTGGTGGCAGCATCAACCTTATAGTCTGTGCAGAGGAGCATAGCTAGTAAATTTGTGCCAGGCTTTCTCAGGTGTGTGTGTGTGTGTGTGTGTGTGTGTGTGTGTGTGTGTGTGTGTGTGTGAAAATTAAATCTCAAAGAGTGTGTGTGTCAGCTACTTGGAGCAGGGACACAGAGCATGGGCTTCACAGAGAGGGTGGTGTACGACTTGGCATGGGACACTCAGCTGAGGATTCAACTCTACAGTTGTGCCAATGGGAAGTCTTATTGGGACTTGAATAGAGAGAGTGAAACCCAGCCCCTGGACTGAGTGTGTTCCCTGTATCCTCTTAAGGAAAATTGTGCTTGGTGCAGAGAGATGCACCTAGAAACACTGTATCTATTTATGTTCTAAGTGAACGTCCCCCCCAGTGTCAGTGGGGGGGATTCAGGCTACATGATCACTGGCTTAGAAATGGGGCATCACATCATGGCTAGCAGTGGTGTGGATATTAAATTAACTTTTGTACCCTTTAGGCAGTTGAAACTGAAGTAAATCAGAAACAAAGCAACAAATGGCTGAAAATGACTCAAAAGGAAATAGCGTACACTGCTTTATTATCCGCTTTCGTCCGCAGACTTCATCAGAATAAAACAAACAAAACAATGAGAACTTAAATACATCAAAAATCACCATGGAAATTAATTGAAATTAGTGACTCCTGTTGATTAAAAAATAATTATCAGTACACCTTAAAAAAACAGAGACACAATCAAGTGATGTGAAGACACACTAGATCATTATTTTTGTTAACTTTTAGTTTCCTATGTTTAAGAAAACATTTCACATTGATTGCCTCATTGAGGCCAGGGGGACAGTCAGACCTCAATTTGATCTGCCAATGAGTCTCCCTTTGTAATAAAAAGTTCTTGAAGTCCCCCTCCCTCATATCTCTATGACAAATTTCCAATATGGAAAATAAAAACTTGTTAAAAGAATGACACACTAAACTATGTTTAAAAAGAGCATTTTTGTCGTCTTTAGTTTTAATACAGTATAAATGTTCCCTTATACGGGTTCTTAACTCCCTAGTTGTCATACCGACATAAAATGCAGTACAGGATGAGCAAAGAGCAATGTAAACCACACCTGAGGAACGGCAGTTCACAAAACCAGGAACAGGGAAAGTCCTGTTAAAAGTTGCTACTGAAATGTAAGGTCCAGTTGAAATGTACCTACACATATTACAATCATGACAACAATTCATGCCATTTTTACTTGTGGAAACTCCACACATAATGTTGTCATGTTTTTCTAAAATCTTTTTTAAGTTGCAATCATTCCTTTGGACAAACAAAGGTTTGTCTCCTAAAATGTCGTACATTTCAGCATTCCCCTTGATGACTCTCCAATTTTTTAATATAATGCTCTGAATACGTTGACTATCAGAATTCATCTCTAATGAACATACAATATTTGAAATCGATTCATTACTATTGTTAGTGTCTTTAAAAGTCAAATTTTCAAAATGTAAACTTAATAACGGTAAATAATGACTAGTCCGTTTATTGTAAATATCAGTGGCCGTTTGAATAAGATCTGGTTTTGGGTAACCCCTATTATGAAACAAAGAAATAATAAAACCAAACTCTTGAAGGACATCAGAATCTTTAGATGTCATACGGCTTGCCCTGATGAACTGCCCTTTTGGAATATTCGAGATCACATGTTTTGGATGCCCACTTTTATAATGGAGATGCCCATTATTAAAGGTCTTTTTTCTGTAAATGCAACTGTGTATCCTCTTTTCTTCAGAGTCCCACCTCAAATTTACATCCAAGAAATTAATATTAATTCCATGGCCACCGATGACAAACTTTAGATATGAAGAAAAAGAATTAATGTCAGTGAGGAAGGGGTCAATACTCGCCTCACTGTTGTCTATAATGAAAAACAAGTCATCAATGAAACGACAATAAAACAAAATATGGTATTTTTGAACTAAAGATGGCATAAATTGACGTTCCCACAGCGCCATAACAACATTGGCATAGGCAGGGGCAGCCGAAGACCCCATAGCTACACCTCTTTTCTGTCGGTAATAAACCTGTTCAAAAAGAAAAAAATTATTCTCTAGAATGATCTCCAAAAATCTACATATCAAGGAAATAGTACTGTGAGAAAAACCGGAGTAAAAATTTGATAAAAAATTCCGTACAGCATCTCTGCCCTCATCTTGAGGAATACAGGTGTATAGTGACACCACATCGACAGTTAACATAATATACCTATTGGGATCAAAACCGTGTTGAGAAACAAAATGATTAACCTTTGTTAAGAAATGCCAAGAATCACGAAGAAATGAGGTTTCATGGGTAATGGTAGGACCCAGTAAAGCGTCAATGACTAATGCCAGCCCTTCTGTAATAGAATGGGGCGAGGAAACAATAGGTCTGAAGGGTGGATTTTCAAGGGATTTATGAGTTTTGGGAATTCGGTGGAAAGTATTGGGGTCTTTTTTGGAATTCCCAAAACTCATAAATCCCTTGAAAATCCACCCTTCAGACCTATTGTTTCCTCGCCCCATTCTATTACAGAAGGGCTGGCATTAGTCATTGACGCTTTACTGGGTCCTACCATTACCCATGAAACCTCATTTCTTCGTGATTCTTGGCATTTCTTAACAAAGGTTAATCATTTTTTTCTCAACACGGTTTTGATCCCAATAGGTATATTATGTTAACTGTCGATGTGGTGTCACTATACACCTGTATTCCTCAAGATGAGGGCATAGATGCTGTACGGAATTTTTTATCAAATTTTTACTTCGGTTTTTCTCACAGTACTATTTCCTTAATATGTAGATTTTTGGAGATCATTCTAGAGAATATTTTTTTTCTTTTTGAACAGGTTTATTATCGACAGAAAAGAGGTGTAGCTATGGGGTCTTCGGCTGCCCCTGCCTATGGCAATGTTGCTATGGCGCTGTGGGAACGTCAATTTATGCCATCTTTAGTTCAAAAATACCATATTTTGTTTTATTGTCGTTTCATTGATGACTTGTTTTTCATTATAGACAACAGTGAGGCGAGTATTGACCCCTTCCTCACTGACATTAATTCTTTTTCTTCATATCTAAAGTTTGTCATCGGTGGCCATGGAATTAATATTAATTTCTTGGATGTAAATTTGAGGTGGGACTCTGAAGAAAAGAGGATACACAGTTGCATTTACAGAAAAAAGACCTTTAATAATGGGTATCTCCATTATAAAAGTGGGCATCCAAACCATGTGATCTCGAATATTCCAAAAGGGCAGTTCATCAGGGCAAGCCGTATGACATCTAAAGATTCTGATGTCCTTCAAGAGTTTGGTTTTATTATTTCTTTGTTTCATAATAGGGGTTACCCAAAACCAGATCTTATTCAAACGGCCACTGATATTTACAATAAACGGACTAGTCATTATTTACCGTTATTAAGTTTACATTTGGAAACTTTGACTTTTAAAGACACTAACAATAGTAATGAATCGATTTCAAATATTGTATGTTCATTAGAGATGAATTCTGATAGTCAACGTATTCAGAGCATTATATTAAAAAATTGGAGAGTCATCAAGGGGAATGCCGAAATGTACGACATTTTAGGAGACAAACCTTTGTTTGTCCAAAGGAATGATTACAACTTAAAAAAGATTTTAGAAAAACATGACAACATTATGTGTGGAGTTTCCACAAGTAAAAATGGCATGAATTGTTGTCATGATTGTAATATGTGTAGGTACATTTCAACTGGACCTTACATTTCAGTAGCAACTTTTAACAGGACTTTCCCTGTTCCTGGTTTTGTGAACTGCCGTTCCTCAGGTGTGGTTTACATTGCTCTTTGCTCATCCTGTACTGCATTTTATGTCGGTATGACGACTAGGGAGTTAAGAACCCGTATAAGGGAACATTTATACTGTATTAAAACTAAAGACGACAAAAATGCTCTTTTTAAACATAGTTTAGTGTGTCATTCTTTAACAAGTTTTTATTTTCCATATTGGAAATTTGTCATAGAGATATGAGGGAGGGGGACTTCAAGAACTTTTTATTACAAAGGGAGACTCATTGGCAGATCAAACTGAGGTCTGACTGTCCCCCTGGCCTCAATGAGGCAATCAATGTGAAATGTTTTCTTAAACATAGGAAACTAAAAGTTAACAAAAATAATGATCTAGTGTGTCTTCACATCACTTGATTGTGTCTCTGTTTTTTTAAGGTGTACTGATAATTATTTTTTAATCAACAGGAGTCACTAATTTCAATTAATTTCCATGGTGATTTTTGATGTATTTAAGTTCTCATTGTTTTGTTTGTTTTATTCTGATGAAGTCTGCGGACGAAAGCGGATAATAAAGCAGTGTACGCTATTTCCTTTTGAGTCATTTTCAGCCGTTTGCTGCTTTGTTTCTGATTTACTTGTTTTGGTTTTGGACTTTTTTACTAGTTGAAACTGAAGGTGTGTGTACTCTCAGCAGCTGCAAGGTAACCCTACAAAGTTTAATTTTCACAACAGTTTTATTTATTTTTGTTAGTTTAGTCAGAGAAAGCAGAGAAAGATATCAGCAGAGAATTATGGCAAGCTAACAAAGAACCAGTTGGCCAAGGTGTGTCAAGCCTTAGGACTGGTGCATGCCAACCTGACTAAGAGTAATTATTTTTGTCTTAGTTGCAGCTCAGACCAGCAACCAGGGGGATGACCGGTTTGGTGATGGGAATTTGCAGCCCTCAGAAACAGGACAGTTCTCCTTTTCCTCAGAGGACTAAAAAACCCATAAGGAATTAAAGAGACTTGAACTGGAGGCCAAACATTTGGAATTAGAATCAGCTGAGAGACTGCAGCAGGCAAAACATATGAATTATAATCAGCAGAGAGACTGTGGTGGTTTGGAGGCTGAAGAAAATGAAAAACAGCACTAACATGACAGGGAGATGCTGACTCTTCATTAGGGTCATGGGGATAATGGAGAAGGGAATAACCAAAACCCAGAAGAAATAAAGGTCAGTAAATTTCTTCCACAGTTTACAGAGGGTGATAATTTTGATAGTTTCATTCATATATTAGAAAGAATATGTAAACACTATAATGTTGAACAAGGGCTCTGGCTATTGTTCTTGACCCTTATCTGATATTGATGGTTTAAACTATGATGGAGTAAAGCAATGTTTACCAGACTGTTTTAAGTTAACACCTGAAGCTTACAGAAAAAAGATTTGTGAGTATAGACGCAAGGCAGATAAAAGTGTATGTGATTATATTGCTGAGATAAGCACTTTTTTTCATAGGTGGGTGAGCTGGTGTCAGGTCACCACTTTTGGAAGGCTGGTAGACCTTTTGGTGAGGGATCAAGCTCTTAGCACTTTGCCTGAGAACATGAGAATCTAGTTGGCAGACCAGGAATGTAACTCTGCAGATGAGCTGGAGAAACAAAGTTGATCTCCACTTAGCAAGCAGGGCATCACTGCACATGAAGGGGATACCCAGTGCTGCACATTGATATAAGGGAACCCATGGTGGGCAGCCTAAACCAGCCCAACAGAGGCCACCACTAACAGAGGAAGCCACTAGTTCAGGTATATGGCCCGGATCAAGGGTTAGATGTTTTAAATGTAACCAGTGAGGCCATGTATCATATAGATGTATGGAAGCAAGGTGGGGGAGCCAGCAAGTGGGAATAATATTATGCTCATGGTAAGTTGTCTGGAGACAACAGGGGTTCCAGACTATTACCAGAGTTTATTTCTGATCTTGGTGGATGGAAAACAGGCCACTGCTAAGAGAGACACAGCCTTTGACATAGCCATTGTGAAGCCTGCAGTGGTTAAAGATGAGCAGTACTTAACTGGGCAATCTATTCTAGTCAGAACTTTAGGGGGGACCCCACTCCAAATGCATTTGGCCACAGTTCACCTTGAGTGGGATGATGGAAAAGGAAGCAAGCAAGTAGGTGTTATTTTGGGATATCCCTGCAGATGCCTTGATAGGGAATGATTTTGATAATGCAGTACCTTGTGTGCATGCATTTACATGCAGTCAGGCTTGGAGACAGGCATGTGGGTCTCGTAGCCTGGGGAGACCCAGTCAGAACCCACACCTGAAGCCAGGGCTGGAGAGGTGGTTATTTCAGGAAGGGGACTATCCTGTAGCAGTGAGCCTGAAGATGAGCCACAGCTGCTGGTAGGTACTGATGTTCCCTTGGACAGAGTGACTGCAAGGGCAGAGGTGAGTGGTTATACCCAGGCTGACAGTGAGCAACCACTGTCAGAGGATACCAGACTTCCTGTAGAAGTGGAGCTGAGAAGGGTCACAAAGATAGAGTTCAGACAGGCTCAGCTGTCAGTACCTACACTAAGAGGCTTGAGGGATATAGCTAGTGACGCACCTGATTCTCAAGGAAAAGGAAGTCTGTATACTGGAACAAAGGGTTACTGTACAGACAGTGGACCCCTGAGGGAGGGCTAGAGGGTGAGGTAAAACAGCAATTGGTAGTGCCTAGACCCTACCATCTGGCACTTCTAGCCATAGCCCATGACATTCCTTTTGCAGGTCATATGGGCATAAAGCATACCAAGAGACACATTATGCAGAACTTTATTGGCCTGGGATTACAAGGGATGTAACAGGGTACTGCAGGATCTGTGGGCAGTGCCAAAAAGTAGGCAAGGCAGGAGATAAGGTCAAAGCTCCTTTTATGCCTTTTCCTGTGATTGAGGAGCCATTTCAGAGGGTGGCTATGGATATTGTGAGGTCTCTGAGTAACCCAAGTTCTACAGGGAAGAAGTATATCCTGATGGTATTAGACATATCTCTCAACCTCTTAGTGCAAAAAATCTGGACAAAGCTTAAAATAATGGGGGGGACAAAGGTCCAGAAAATAGAGATAGATTTTAAATATTGCTCTTATAAACTTAGACAATTGCTAGAATAACAGGTTTTGTCTTAGCTTGCATTATCAGAAGGATATGAAGTGTGGAACAAGTGTGAAACTCAAATGTATGCCATTATTTAGTGACTTCAGTTCTCAGTGATTTGCCAAAAAACAACAATTTTTATGAGAAACAGACCAAAAATATGAGGCAAAAATCTGGACATTCTGAGAAAATCTAGACAATTGAGAGGTATATTAGATTATGCTACTAGAAACCCTGAGGCAGTGGCTCTGTCCTCCACTGAGGCAGAGAAGGTGGCAAATGCTTTGTTAGAGATTTTCAGCAGGGTTGGTTCCCAAGAGAAATACTGACAGAAGTGTCAATTTCATATCAGACCTGCTGGCTTGTCTGTGGGAGCATTGTGGGGTGAAGCACATAAAGACCACCCTCTACACCCCCAGACTACTAGTCTTGGGGAGAGGTTAAACTCACACTAAATACCATGCTATGGGAATTTGCAGACAAGTTTAAGAGAGAGTGGGACAAACATTTATACCATCTGCTGTTTGCATACAGAGAGATACCCCAGGAATCCACATGTTTTTCACTCGAGTTGTTGTATAGGCATAGGGTGAGGCGGACTTTTAATTTAATTTGTGATAAGTGGGAGGTTGTGTGTAAATCCCACCAGAAGTCTGTTGTGGAATGTGTCCTAAACCTCAGGCAAGGCTTAGGGAGCTCATGGGATTGGCCTAGGAGAACCTGACATTAGCCCAACAGCAGAGAAAGGTCTGGTATGACAGGAATGCTTGAGCCCGAGAGTATGCTGTGGGACAACAGATTATGGTGCTCATTCCTGTCAGACACAATAAGCTGTAGGCAGCAAGGGAGGGACCTCTTCAAGTGGTAAGGAATTTGTGATTTTAACTACATAGCAAACCTGCTAGGCAGGAGGCAGGGGCACAAATTGTACCATGTTAGCATGATGAAGCCTTATTGTGATAGAGAAATCATTGTGCTGAGTATTTGCAGTGGATGGCAGAAGGAATCTGAGGGGGATCTGGTGACTAATCTCCTCAGTGAGGCTCGGACTGACATCTCAGTGGAAGGGGTAGCAATTCCCCATTGGCTATATCCTACCTAAGTTCAAGAAATTCAAGCAGTGTTACAAGAGTATGAGGAAATGTTCACTGTGAAAATTGGGTGCACCCACCTGGTGCAGCATCATATGGATAAAGGACCCCAAAGGCCTGTCAAGTAGGCCCCTTACAGGGTGCATGAGCGAGTCAGACAGACTCTGAGGGAGGAGATACAGGAAATGTTGGAACTGGGTGCTGTCCAGGAGTTCAGCAGTCCCTGGGCCTCCCCAGATGTGCTGGTACCAAAGAAAGATGGCAGCACCAGGTTCTATGTGGGCTACATAAAACTAGTCACACAGAGTCAGATGCTTACCCCATGCCTAGGACAGATGAAGCCTTTGAGCAGCTGGGTGAGGCTAAGTATCTGACCACTGCTGATCTGACCAAGGGCTACTGGCAGGTGCCTTTTGACTCCCACCACCATGGAGAGTGTTCAGCTTTTGTGACTCCTTTTGGATTATACGCGTTCACAAAGATGTCCTTTGGGATGAAGACTGCCCCAGTGACCTTCCAGAAGCTAGTAGATTGTATCCTAGCAGGAGCAGGAGATTATGACCTTGCTTACCTGGATGATATTGCCATCTACAGCCATTCCTGGCATGAGCACCTTCAGCATGTCAGGGAGGTCCTGGGCAGACTGCAAAGGGCAAGGTTGACCATTAAGCCCAGTAAGAGTGTGTATAGCAGAGGTCTCCTACCTGGGCCATAGAGTGAGGAGTGGTAAGATCAGGCCAAAACCTTCCAAAGTGGAAGCTATACAGGCGTGTCCTGTCCGTGTCCAAAAAGCAGGTGAGGGCATTATTGGGGACAGTGGGGTACTATAGAAAGTGTGTTACCAATTATAGTACAATAGCAGCTTCCCTCACTGACCTGACAAGGAAAAACAGGCCAAAGAAGGTAGTGTGTACCCCAGCCTGCCAGCAGGCATTCTAAAAGCATAAAGTGGCTTTGGGAGGACCCCCAGTCTTAGCCAGTCCAGATTACAGCAAATAATTTGTTGTGCAGATGGATACTGCAAACCATGGAGTGTGGGCTGTAATCAGCCAAGTTTCTTCAGAGGGAGAAGAGCACCCAGTGGCATATCTCAGCTGTAGACTCCAACCTAGGTAGGAATGTTATGCAGCAGTAGAAAAAGAATGTCTAGCCATAGTATGGGCACTGCAGAAACTTCAACCCTATCTGTATGGAAGGAAATTCACAGTAGTCACAGACCACAATCTCTTAACATGGCTGCATTAAACCAACCAGCAAAATGCCAAGTTATTAAGGTAGAGCCTATGGTTGCAGGCATATGATATGACAGTGCAGCACCGTAGTGGGGTCAGCAATGTCAATGCAAATGGGTATGGGTTAATGTGTTCCCAGACAGGCTCATGTCCCTCAAGCCACATTTCTCCAGGATCACTTGAGAAACTAGCTGTCTTCAAAGGGGGAAGAGATGTGACAATGTTTGGTATTGCCAGCTTCTCCAGGAGAAGGTGGGCAGTCTGTTTTTGAAACCTGACAAAGAAAAAAGACCACCCACCTACTTCATCTTGCCTTGCTTTAGTAAGTAACCAGGGAATAGTAAATCTTTAGATCAGTCAGGAAAATATAGTGAGATGAGTTAGGTACTGTTTTTCTGTATCTGAATCCATCCATCTGTATTTTTAATATTTCCTGTGATTGAAACTCTGGTGTGTATTGTGAATAGATAATTAATGTTTTCATGTTTTTTTATTATTTATTATTAAATATATTTAAACTTTTCATTGTGGTTAGATTTTTAGACAATATTTTAACATTTAAGACTACTTATATTTATTTGGTGACACTGTGGTCGGTCCTGAAAGCCTTGCTGTTTGGTCAACATTACCATTTGTATTAATATTAAATGCATTTTAATTGGGTACCCTTGTAAGACCCTTACAGTAGCTTGTTTTGGAGTGCCCTGGTGGCACTATCTACCTTATAGTCTGGGCAGAGGGGCATAGCTAGCAAATCTGTGCCAGCCTTTCCCAGGTGTGTGTGTGTGTGTGTGTGTGTGTGTGTGTGTGTGTGTGTGTGTGTGTGTGTGTGTGTGTGTGTGTGTGTGTGTGTGTGTGTGTGTGTGTGTGTGTGTGTGTGTGTGTGTGTGTGTGTGTGTGAAAATCAAATCTCAGTGTGTGTGTCAGCTAATGGAGCAGGAACACAGAGCACTGGTTTCATGGAGAGGGTGGTGGAGGATTTGGCCTGGGACACTTGGCTGAGGACTCAACTCTATAGCTTTGCCAATGGCAATCTTATTAGGGGCCTGGATAGAGAGAGGGAAACCCAGCCCTTAGATTGAGTGTGTTCTCTGCGTGCTCTTAAGGGAAATTGTGCTTTGTTCAGAGAGCTGCACCTGGAAACACTGTGCGTATCTATTTCTGTCCCAAGTGAATGTCACTCTGCAGTGTCAGTGGTGAGGATTCAGGCTCCTTGATAACTGGCTCAAAAGTGGAGCATCACAGTGTTTAACATATAACTTTTGCAGACACACAGATGCATAATCTAGTACAAAACTTGAAAGTATTTCACACTGGTAGAAATACAGGAAAAATAATGATAGCAAAATAGGTACCAAAGATCAAAAGGAAGAGAGATTATTCAGAGTTACAGAGAAAGACCTCTCAACTTTTCCTATTTTGGTTGAACATTCCTATTTTCAGGTCTGATTAGGATGTCCCTATTTTTGGAGATATATCCATATTTTCAGGCTTGCTTTATCCTTTCACACACTTTCCTGGCTGCCTCTCATCACATGTATTTTTTGAAGCTGCCTAGTACAAAGAAAACTACACTATATGACCAACATACTAATGACAACAATAGTTTATCTCACAACTCCCTTTTTCTGAAGCAAAAATAAATGACCTTGTGAGGTAGAATTTTATGATACAGTTAATTATAATCTTCAGATTTTATTCTGTCTTTTTGTTAATGTGCTTATACTTTTCCATCATTTTGTCAGTCTGTTTTTTAAATGTGTTTCTGAGTAGTATCTCACATTCCTACTGGAAGTGGGAAGAGTTATGTACTGTTTGGTATTCAAATGTTACGCTAATTAAATGTCCAAGTTTTAGCTGGATATTCCTATTTCTCAAGGGACTTTTCTCTTGTTTTCAATGTCTGGAGGTTGAGAGGTATAGGATGTTCAGTCATCTATTACAGTGCACCAACATTTTGAGAGGTGATTCAGGTGAGAAGTATGAATTACGTTTTGCATTAATTTTATTTGTTCAATATACAAATGAGTGAATATTAGTGAAAGGAAGGAAAAGTAGCACAATAAGTGGGCACAAATCAGATGAAAAAGATTTTCCAGTTACTAGGATACCACAGTGTGTACAGTCATATATTACACTGCCTAAAGAAATTTGAAAGATCCTTCAGTGTAAATTTAAGCATAGTATATGTTATTGAATGAGTAAAGTGATAGGCAGGTTATCTTAAAGAGGCTAGACAGATGATAGTGAGGTTGGTATAGACTGGTTAACAGAGCACGAATATGACAGAATATGGCTGCATATACAGAGGAATCTAGAAAGGAGATGGATAATGCAGGAAAGGTAGAGTGATTCAGACTGGTATAGAGTCAGAGGGTCTGTTAATGACTGAGTTCAGAAATGCTGGTTAGTTTGGAAAGTTTTGATAGGACATACTCTGTGTGATGTAGAAAGAGTAGTTCAAAAAGGATGAGAGAAGAATCTGACAAAGAATTATAGCCTGTCAGATGGAGTTAAAGTAAAATGACTTAGCAACATAAAGGCATACACTTCATAAGGTTAGCTAGCTTTAAAAATTATCTATTTTTTGTCTATTTAACCTGGGGTGAACAGGAGTAAAGCCATGTATTCATGAGACATTTCTTTGTCAAATTAATTATGTTATTTTGTCATCTATTTGTAGTTATACTGGCATGTAGTGCCTCATTTTTAAGATGAGGTTTGAATACACTGAGTCACCTGCAGTATTTCTGGATTTTGTTATTGCAAGTAACGGTTTATATCCTGAGCACAAGTGATACATGATATTATTTAGTGCTAAAATGTTTTTTTTAGTTTGTAGACAGGTTTGTGAACTATGAGTGAGTAGTGGACAGTATGTAAGACAGTATGACAGTTGGTAATTTATTAGTAACAGGATAACTGCTTTCAGAAAACAATTTCCTTCATCAGATCCTACCATTAACTGGCATGCATATAACTATATATACTACTTTTAAAATGTATTTATTTATTTATTTTCAGCTTGATTACTGGGGAAGTCCACTGGGCCCAAATGTGCCTGTTTTCAGTAGAGACCTGGGGAGAAAAGCTCTGTAATACATAATACACTAAAGAATACACAAGTATAAAAGGTACAGTATATAGTACAGTTTACAGATATGTACATTCAATAATAAGCATGATCAACAAAGTTCACTGTGATCGATCTAAGGGTTGGACTGTACAGATTCATTTGAACAAACATTCTTACATTTGAAGTGTGGGAACACTTTACATGCACTCATTTAAAGTAAGTAAGGAAACACATTACATGCACTCATTTAGAACAAGATGCTATTTACATTATTTACAAAGCTGAAATCATGTGAGAGTAGCTATAGGAGTTGCAGAGAGCTTGAATCCACTCTAAGAAATAGTTATGGGAGTTATAGAGAGGTTAGGGACCAGGAGAATAAAAAACTCCTTGGGGCATTTTCTTAATAGAATTAGGTAGTGTGAAAGCAGGTACATTTCCATTTGGATGCCAGGTATGAGAAAAGCTGGGTTTTAAAGTTTTATGAGTTTAATATTGTCCTTAGTGTGGAAGGGAGAGAATTCCATTTCTTGCCTAGTGAGAATGAGAGAAGTTGGCCAGCGGGTCATTTAGGTTTGTGGATATAATTAAGTTTTGGTGTTCAGATCTGGAGTTCTATTCGGGGTGTTGGGGGGAAGTATGTTTGTAAGGGCTGGACATTTTGTCGGGTGAAATACAAGTCTGTGAGCAGTGGTAAGTTGGAGGTAGTCTAGGTAGTTAGTGAGTTCTAGCCAGTTCAGAGAATGAAGGCTAAGGCAATGATGGGTGGAATTTTTGGATTTGGTGGCAAATTTACAGATCTTGTTATAGCAGTTTTCTAATTTAGAGGTGATGGAAGAGGTCAGGTTAGATAGAAGAGGGGCTCCATATAATAATGATGGGAGAAGGTAAGTAGTGGCCAGGGTATGCCTAGTAGAGGTCGAGAGGAAACGATTGTTCCTGTAAAGCATACCTAACTTTTGGTGGGTTTTCTTTATATTTTGTTGAATGTGGATATCAAACTTGTGGTGTTCATCTATAGTAAAACCAAGAAGTTTTGCAAAAGGGACCACTTCTATAGGTGCGTTGGTTTGGCTAAGGACTTTGAATACATTTTTGTCATAAGAGAAAGTCCTACAGGGAGGGAATAGTAGAATTTTTGATTTATTTGTATTGAGTGAGAGGTGGTTTTAACACATTCAATTCTCAGTGGTTGGAAACGCAGTTTGTGTTTTAGTCAGCAGTTCAGGAAGGTTAGAGGCAGTGCAGACTAAAGTTGATTCATCTGCATATTGAATAACTTTGGTGTCAGGAATAGCGGTATGAAATTTATTGATGAAGATGTTGAAAAGCATAGGTCTGAGGATGGACCCCTGAGGTACGCCAGTTGGGGTAGGTAAGAAGGTAGAGGTGGTGTTCTTCCATTTAACTGCTTGAGATCTGTCTGACAGGTAACTGGAGAACCAAGATATAATATTTGGTGAGAGATGAAGGTTGGAGAGATGACAGAGAAGGTGATTATGGGAAACAGTATCAAATGCTTTAGAAAGATCGAGCAGAACTGTGGATACTAAGAGTCCAGAATCTCGTGCTTGATTGACTGTTTCTAAGAAGGAGAGTAGTGCAGTTATAGTGCTATGGCCTGGGCGGAAGCCATGCTGGGTAGGTGTAAGGAGTTGGTTCTGGGTCAGGAAAGGCATAAATTGGAGGTGGATACATTTTTCTAGGATTTTGGAGACTGGAGAGAGCAGACCAATGGGGCAGAAGTTTGAGATGTTGGTGTTTTTGCCTCCTTTGTGAAAAGAAAGAATGTAGGTTGTACGCCAAAGTTTGGGTACATATGATTCTTTTATGGATCTGTTTATTATGATGCTGATTGGGAGTACTATACCATCAGCAGCACATTTTAGGAAGGAGGAGGGAATATTATCAGGGGCACTGGAGCAAGGTTTTAGTTTGGATAGAAGTCTTTTTATAAAATTAGTAGAGACAGGTTTGAGCTCAAACATAAGGGGAAGGTTATAAGGGGGATTAGAAGGAGAAAAATGAGGGTCAGGTGGATTATTGTTGAGAAAAGTTTTGGTCAGGTCAACAATAGTTTCTATAAAAAATGAGTGGAGCCTGGATTGAGAAGAGAATTAATGGAGTTCCAGAACTGTTTGGGGTTTTTATTATTATTGGACTGGAACTTACTATAGTGGGATTTTTTTGTTCTCAGTGATTAGTTGTTTTGCAAGGTTGCAGAGGTGTGTGTATTGGAGCAGGCTAAAATGTCATAAGCCATTCAGCAGAACTCAAATGGCCCATGCAATTTCCTGGTGAATCTCAAAATAGCAGATGTAATTTCCTGATGCATCATAACCCATTCTCAAAACAAATAAAAAGACGCATATGTGATTTATTTGCAGCATTGCTTAATTGAGAATTATGCAGCTTGTTAAAAACTGAAGAGGAGTGTAACAGTGGTGGAAGTAGATTTTTGTTAGTGTCTTTCGGCTTTTCCTGGTTAGGGGCCACCACAGCAGAACTCCGGTCCGCTAATGATTGGCAGTAGATTTTTACGTGCTGGCTTGCCGGGCCTAACGCACAACCTTCAATGAAGAAACGCCCATTCACACATGTCGACACACAAAAGACGCTCTAACTGAGAATCGAACGGGCAACGTCTAACTGTGAGGTGACAACGCTACCGCAGCACCACCACCGATAAGTCGTAAATACGTTGTTTTTTTCTTGATGTGTCAATGAGTTAAGATTTGCCCTATAGTTTTTTATTTTCTTCTTATTGCATGTAGAATGTGCCGGTCAAATGTCACGAGGTTGTCTATGAGTGCATCTAGTAGTTTGGTATGTGATACTAGATCTATTTCCGGGTTATTAGCAGATGTTATTGGGAAGAGAGAGATTTTTGTGGAAAGTGTTGTTCTGGGGTAGATATGATTAGCTTAGGCTTCTTTGGGTTTAGAAGGAGGTGAATGTTCTCTAGCCAGGTTTTGATTAAGGAAAGCGATTTCTGAGTTTGTTTTTGTAGGGTGGAAAGGTTTTAGCAGAGCATATAATAACTGAATTGTCAGTATACTGGACTATGTTTAGAAGCTGCATAAAGATCACTGATAAATTGAAGTGAAAGGGACAAAGTACTGACCTTTGGGGTATACCTGTTGTTAAAAGGAGAAAGCAAGAAAAAAATAGATTCCTGTGTTCCTGCTATATTTTATGTGTTTACTCACACTTGCTTACTGGGATTGAGCACTGATTAAGCATAATCAATTGCAAGCTAAGCACAGGTTTTAGTGAGTATTAGAAAGAACAAATACTGCAAAACAAACAGAAAATACAATGCAAATGTAAGATAACCAGTGGCAGAGCAATGGAAACTAGCACATTATACATGAATTCGGTATGATGTCAATGCATTTTATCAAAAAGCTGTGCTATAATCAGAGGTGAGGCAAGTTGGGAGGTTCACTGATAGAAAGTGAATAACAAGAGCAAAATCAGAATATAATAGGGGAGTCCTGCGTTAGTGGGGAAAGTAAATATGGAAGCAGATAGTAGAGATGAAGAACTGTATGCATATTTACAAGGTGCTTGTTGTATCATGTGTTAGTGGGGGTATAGAGGTATCAATGTTAAGTGTAATGTGTAGATGCAGAAGGAGGTTTGACTACTTATGCAGCATGGTCTGTCTTACTACAGTTATATTTTAAATTCCTCTCCATAGGTTAATAGGTGTGTACTAGACTAATGGCCCTGGAGGCTTTACAAGCCTAGCCCATAGAAGTGCCCTGGCATCGTGCCGCCCGACATTAGTTCCCAGTGCCTCTATCAAGTAGAGCCACTGGAGTGATCCCAGGGTGATCTTTCTATTTCTCATCCACTCATTTAGATTTCTCTTGAAGAGGGCCAGTGAGGTGCTCTGCTTGACATGTATGGGAAGTCAATTCCAGAGCATGGGCAGTCTCTGGGTTATGAACCTGTCCCTCCAGCATGTTCTGTTGATTGTGGTAATGAGGTTGAGGTCTCTGGAGCATGTGGTGTGGAGGGATTGGGATTTCTTTAGATGTAGCATTTCTAACAAGGCTGGGTCAGACATGGCTTTGTAAGTCAACCAGAGATCGCCTCTTAGTAGACGATATGAGACAGAGAATTGCTGGAGTTTTTTTGAGACTGTCCATGTAGGACATGTGTTTAAGGCATAGGATTCTCTTTGTGGGGTACTTTTGTGGCCTTTCCAGCTGCTGCATGTGTCTAGTGAGGTACATGCCAAAGGCATTATACTCGATGATTAGCCTAATGAGGGAAGAGTAGAGAGAGATGATGACCTATGCAAAACCCTTGGTAATGAGATGTGCCACATAGAAGGACTTTCTGACCACAGTGGCAATGTGGTGGTTGAAGAAGAGGTTGCTGTCAACCTGTTTCCCCAGATCTCTTATAACGCCTTCAGTGTTCAGTGGGCTGGGAACTGAGTTTTTCCCAAAGGGATGACAATGCATTTTTTTGGCATTAAGCTTAAGGCCATTGTTTCAACACCAGCCATTGGTCTCGGTGAGGCCTTTTTGTAGGATGTCTACATCACTTGGGGAGTTAATGATGGCAACCAGCTTGCAGTTGTCTGCATACTTGGTCAGCCAGCATCCCTCCATGTTGCCCTGGACCTCTGAGAAGTAGATGCCAAATAGGAGAGGACCCAGGACCAATCCTTGTGGGACTTCACTCATGACTGGTCGCAATCTGACTTGGAGTCCACTACTTTCACACTGTGGGTGCTATCTGTGAGCCAATTTGCAACCCAACTAGTGATGTAGTGGTTGATGCCTAGTTTGGTGAGTTTATCAATAATTCCTGCATAGGGAATGGTATCAAAGGCCTTGACTAGATCAAGGTAAGCTGCATGAACTGCCTTGCCCTCATCCAAAGCTCTGGTGACTGACTCAAAGAAGTACAAAAACAGGTGGAGCAGGCATGATCTACCTTTCACAAAACCAAATTGCATGGGATCTAGAGTTTGGAGATTCCTTATATCCTTGTTAATTAGGTCCATGATGATGCGCTCCATAGCCTTACATATCAGACTCGTCAGGCTAATGGGGCAATAATCCCCAGGGTCTGCAGTCAATTCCCCTTTATGGCACGGGATGACTGTAGCAGTGTGCCATTCAGTAGGGACAAAGCCTGAGGTGAGGCTGTGATTGGACAGGCACACAGATGTGGTGCCAGTTCACTTTGTAGTTCATGTAGAACACATCCAGAGATATTGTCAGGTCCTATGGAAGCTGTATTCTTGGCCTTGGACAATGCAGCTTTAACCTGTGCTGCAGTAATGCTGGGTGCCTGGCATTCATCTGGTATTGTGATTGGTCCTTTAGGGGGGAGAGAGGGGTAAAGTTGGCAATATCTGTTGGCTCAGTATAGGAGGTACCATTGTGCAGTAACTCAGAGCAAACCTGGGTATTGCCGTGGAGATTCTTGATACAACTATAGAAGGCTTTGTGGTTGTTTTTAGTGTCTGCCACAATTCTGCCTTCATAGCTGGCTTTAGAGGTTTTGATGAAAGATCTCAACTTTTTGTTGAGGCTAATAAGGGAGTTTTTCCAGTCTTGGGACTTCACCCTTTTCTGCAACAGTTTCTTCCTTCTGTTGTAGAGTTTATTAATGGCAGGGGCCACCAGATTGGCTTCCTTTTTTTGGAGGAGACAGTCTTGGTTCTGTTGGGTATGCCTAGTTCCATGCATTTATGTACGTGTTCGTATAGTGCATCTGTGTATGATTCGGCAGTCATGCATCTATTTTCCATTGACATGGCTGCCGTGAAATTAGCCACCTCTGTTTTTAGGAGCCCAAAGTCAGCTTTAGAGAAGTTTTTCATGATGGTTACCTTTGCAGTGGGTGTGGATGAGATGTGGATTTCCATGGTGATTAGTTTGTGGTCGAATCTAACCAGGGAGGAATTGACTATTGGTGTAGAGCAATAGTTTCCCATATTAGTAATATCCAGGTCAAGGACATTGCTTCCTCTAGTGGGGATAACAATGAGCTGGTCCAAGGCACTGGAATTGAATTCCAGAAGCATTGGGCCAGTGTATTGGTGCATGAGTAGTTTTCCCAGTTGATGGAGGGGTAGTGGAAATCACTTAGTATGAGAGTGTTGGGTTGAACCCTAATAGTTTCCAGGGTGCTTAGAAACATGGAGTGAGAGTCTTGGGACATGGTTGGGGAACTATAGCAGGCTACAACCTGAAACACTATCTTACCCAACGTTAGTTGTACCTGAAGTATCTCAGATGCATTATGCTGAGCTACTAGTCTGGAGATGTGCATATTCTTTATGAATATGGAGACACCACCGCATTTGAAGCTTCAGTCCATGTTATGGGGCAGAAAGGTGTGTAATGAGTTACAGCCTGGTAGCGCAGGGTGCTTTCTGCTGCTTTAAACCAGGTCTCCGTTACAGCACAAATGTCAATGTTCTCCATTTTGAGGAGTGCTTTGAGCAAGTGCATCTTGAGATTTAGACTTCTAGCATTGAGCAGCATGACCTTCAGATTGCATTTATTTATAGGTGTTACAATGGTAATTTGGTCTTTGGAACATCACCTAAAAAAGGCACTATAGGGTGACAAGAGCCTTAGCCAGTATCCGGAAACCCAGGGGTGACAGATGCAGGCCATCTCTGGCAAAGCATCAAGGTCTGTCAGACATGTCATTCCAAGCAGACAGATACTGGATCCCCTTAGAATGACACCAGAAACTTAGCCAATTGTTGAAGTCAGTCATTTTCTGCTTGTACTGCGGTATCATCCTGGGTGATGGTAGGATACTGCTCAGGGCTAGAGTCATACCTGCCTGGGCCACATAATACGAGAGCTCCTCCATGTCTCTTTTCATGTAGTCCAGGGAGGTGCATCTCAGGTCATTCACACCCACAAGGACAGTGACAGAGTCATACTTGTACTTGTTGTGGAGTGACCTGAGTGTGTGTGTGTTATGAGTCGGATTCTGGCACCTGATAGGCAGCTGACTGTTACCTTCTCCTTATTCTAACAAGAGAAGAAACCAGTCAAAAATAACAACCGTAATTAACAGTATAAATGATATTATTACAATTGATTCTTAATCAATATTACTAACTCCTATGGTGTAATATGTATACTGATTGAATATTCGTTATATGTGTGTTTGTCTTGGTGTTTTTTTTTTTTTTTAAGTTTTGTGTTTGAAATAATTTTTAATTGACAGTGTATTCTCATTGGCCAAATTAGATCTTGCAAGTATTTAATGGTGGGACTGTTAATTATGGTTGTTCATCTGAAAAAGTCTAAGAGTGATTAGATGAAAACGCTTGTACTAGTTGGTGCATTTATGTTTTGTGTACATTAAAGTTGCCGTTTCTCAGCCCGTCATTTTTCCAGTGGTTTTTCCTCTTGCCCTGTTGGAATTATCTGTTCAAGTATTGGACTGGGGTTTGTTTTCTCCTTTTTTATTTTGGTTATTGGCTTCTCCTTATTCAGCCTAGTGAGTGGGACATCAGTGTGCCTCGCTATTGAGTCACCTATGATTAGTGTATTAGGCAAGCTGTTTTGCCTTAGGGGCTTAGGTTGAGGGGCACACTGTGTAGGTGAGCTATGTGTCTTGTGGTTTGTGCTGTGTTGTGGTGGTCGAGTGCGTTTCTGCCTTGGAGGTCTCTGCTGTTTGGGTAGAATTCTACTGAGAGCCTCTGTGAAGGTGAGTGTTTGGTTTATGTTTTTATGAGAGAGCTGTGATGGTGGGTGTTCTGGAGGGCTATGTGTTGCATGTGGTGTAGTGCAGGTGTTGATCTTCTCCTCTTGACCAGCTATTCCAGTCTTAGCTTGAGAGTGCATAGCTTCCAATTGGATATACAAGTGCAATTCTCGCAAGTCTGAGTGTTGGGAGGTAAGAGGAGAGGGTTGTCTGTGTACATGAGGCAGTTGCTACACTGCTCAGAATGCCCAAGATCACCAGGTTAATAGGAGAAAGCACAGGGAACTGACCTTTAGACATGCCAGGAGGGATGCTCATTATTACTAAGTACTGGAGCTGTTTCCCTATATATTCCTTTTACAGGAAAAATGTCAGTCAAGGTGTCTGAGTCTGTACAGAGCATGGCCAAACACTTGAGGGGAACCTAATATGTAGATCCTGAAAATTTAAGGATGAAGTATTTAGGCAGATATTCTGAAGTTAGAAAGAAATCAAGCAGTACTTACTGAAAAATAAATAATTAGCTTGTCAATAATGATGAAAATAGGGGAGCCACGTGAATGGCTACTGCCTGGCTACTACTAATGCTGGTCTCAGCACAGCTTCACTCTGTTGGGATATGATGCTCCTTTGCTTCTTCTCTCACCAGAAACAAGATATTAACACCAATCCCAAGAAGAGAAGTACGGCACGGCCTGTTTGGTGATCCACAGTCTTGTCCTAGATGATGCAAGGGTCTGTAGGCTTGTAGCCTTTTTCTGGTAGATGCCTTGAATAGCAACCAGACCAATCAGGTATGTTAAGCACATACACTCACTCTCCAACCAGAAAGAGTCAGGAATCAATGCACTCTGCTTCTACTTTCACCAGGATCAGAATATAAGCACAGATTCCAAGCTGTCACATATAAAGCAAGCTTTCTGATGATCAGCAGTCTCCAGGAAATAATGTAACTGCACTCCTTCTCTCACCAGGAGAAAACAGAAGCACTAATCCCAAGATGACTACTGAGAAGCAGAATGTGGGCTCTCCAATAACTGGTGGTCTTGCAATAGATGCTCAAAGTTAAGATGAAAAAATTGTTTATCCTAAACACTGCAGTGTGCACTAGAGGAGTTAGATGTGAAAGTAGGCAACTTAAGTTTTACCTGTCTAAAAACAAAAATTAAGTTTTAGTGGAGAGTCACTATTTTTAAAACAACAAGATAGATTGAAAGGGGGTGGTCACTTTTGTATTCTGGTACTATTGAATACAGTAGGATGATCAATAAATTTAAATAATTGAAGAGGCGTGATTTCACAAAATGATAATTTTGTGCTTACAGCCAGTAAAAGCAGACAGGAAATGAGATATATGGTCAAATTAACATAAGGGGCAGGCAACTAGAAATTTCTGTCTGACTCACAAGAGATAGATCTGTGGTCTCTTTTCAAGTTTTAATATTCAGTTAACAGCAGAATACAAGTAGTGTTTAGGATAAACCATTTTTTTTCATCTACCAGAAAAAAGCTTGATGGTTGTCAGATAACAGATGGAAAAAAATAATATATATGGTAAAAGAAATAATCACTAGAAAGAACAGACTGAAACTACTCCATTAGACACCAAAACCACAGCCACAAAGAATGCCACTACAAACAAGTGAGAAATCTCTCTAAGTTCAACACAGACAGTGTAATGTCTATACTAACCCAGTACAACTGGAATTTATTTAAAACACTCCACATAGATGCTGTCAACTCTCTATTCAACAAAACCTTCTTAAACATCCATAATGAATAAAGCCATCTCAGGAAGAGAGTTAAAGCCAGTCCTGCTCCTTGGTTAAGCAGGCAAGCTAAACAAATCGTAAATTTGATGGATATAGTTAGGAAAACTTAGTCACATAACAAAAGACAAGAAAACTTACTTTAGCTATCTTAGAAAATAAGCTAAACACCATATTAAATTTGACAAAAAATGTTATTATACCACACTGTAAAAATAAGCACCGGTATAATCCCAAGCTTTTCTGGACCTCAACAAACAACTTTTAAACCCCAGAATAAATCCCAAACTACCACATCAACACAAAATCAAAGTAACAGCATTGCTTCTCAGTTCATTTCCCATTTTATAGAGACAATAGCTTTACTAATAAAAAAACAAAGAAAATATGAACCTAGAATGTATATCCCAAAAAAATAAGTACTAGAGTTTCTTCTTTAAACCAGTACCTTTCTTGGTCATCAAAAGATGTATCTTAAATGTGAAACCTAACACCTTAGCAGCTCACTAAATGCTTGCAGTGTATACCAAGATCACAGCCAGTGCATTAGCTTTTCCTTTTTCTATTATGATAAAACATTGCATCGAACAAAGTTATGTTCCTGTACTATGGAAAACTCCTTCATCAAAACATTACACAAAGAGAATCATCTGCAAACTTTTCAAACTATAGAGATATTGCTGTACTGTCTCCCATTTCTAAAATACTAGAGAAATGCATTCATGTTGTGTTTCTCAAATATGTCACACAATACAATCTTCTGACCCAGTACAGTTAACACTGTTAACCAAACAGAAATTCACTGAACTGGGTAGCTGTGCGTTTTTTTAATCTATCTAAAACATTTGATACTGTCTGATACCAAATCTCCTGCATAAACTACCTTCCAAAGGCCATTCTGACTCATCACATGGCTGGTTTCAAATAGTCTAAGTTCAGATGTCAACTCAAAAACTTTCTATTTTGTATACTGTGATTTGTTTCCTTTACACTGTGTTTTACTTGTATTCTGCTTTTAAGTGCATATTAAAACTTGAAAAAAGACCACAGCTCTGTCTCTAGTGAATCAGACAAAAATTAGAACAGGTCAATTAAGGAGTCACACATAAGTTAGAACAGGTCAGTTAAGGTTAATCATCTGTGAACTGAGGGGCTGGAGCTAGGAACTAAACCTTCTATTTAAGGGGTAAAATAAAACATTTCAGAGCTTTACTGAAAAGGCTCGCCCTTCTTTCTGCTGGAAAGTTTTATAACCTATATAAATAAATGTATGTAGTTATTTGAAATTTACTTACCAGTACAACCAAGTTTCTATTAATTTTTTAGATGTGTGTGTTTTTAAGGTAGGGGACAGACTTGCCACCAAAATTTACAAAAAGGAGGTTCAGAGCAACTCATATTTGCATTTTAGCAGTATGCAGCTTTGTATAACCAAAGTAAACTTAGCTAAAGGTCAACTGATGAGAATCAGTGAGTTAACTGTCAGTGGGGAAGATTATGCCATAGAAAGCAATAATTTTTTTGACAAACTACAACACAGAGGTTATCCTCAGAGGTTTTTTTTTTAATACTGTGTCTATGGTTACACAGCAAAAAGTGCAACTAGATCTAAAACACAAAAAAACAGAACTAACGACTATAAAATTAGAATGCCTGTAACAAATAGTTTAGATTCCAGTGTTATAAAAAATACGATAACTAACAATTGGAATCTTTTCAGAGGAGCTCCTGACATTACAGAAGTTATCAGTATTAAACCTCTTTTTACACAAAGAAGGGCCAAAAGTTTTAAGAACTTTTTTCAAGAAAAGTTGAATTTGCCCAAGGTTAGGAAGGAAAGAAAAATCTTGATCAAATGTTACAACTGTCTTCTTCTTTCAGCTTTTCCTGGTTAGGGGTCACCACAGCAGCTCACCTGTCCACTCATGATTGGCAGTAGAGTTTATGAAGTTGAGTTGCCAGCCCGGTGCCCAACCTTCCAAAGAAAGCACACACACGCATGCACTAATGCCTAGGGTCAATTTAGAGTATCCAGTCCACCTACAGCATGGCTTACACATATTAACTTAAATTATACTAAATGCCAAATGGGCTTTCTAGCTGTTTTGAAGTTCACACATTCTAGCAATCAGTATTCTGTGGACCCAGAACCATGAGCTATTAGTATTTTCAGACAGAAGAATGCTTCCTCAGAGGTTCTGAAGTAAATAATTACTTAGAGTGCAGTCATTTATGTTTGTAATTATCAAACCAAATAAAACACTAAATGCCAACTAACTTAAGCACAGAAAACAGAACTGACATGCCAGTAACTCATGATCAGGTTTAATAAATTAAGCTCCTTCATTTAAACAGATAGCAAACAGTCAGAATAGTTCCATCACAGAAGAACAACCATTAAATAACCTTTATATAACAACATGTGATTCAATAATAACCAACAGAAACCTAAAGCAAGCATTCTATTTATACTATTATTATTATTATTATTATTATTATGAATTAATATATTTATAAAATAATAAAAAAAAATTTCATACAAATATCTATGGGAAACATATGAATTAAGAAATATACCACAAAACTTGTAATTACTCTGACTCAGTTTTTGATAAAGCACTGTACAGAATTAAAAAGGCTGAATATAGGTGTAAATAAATATTCTGCCCTTCTTCTGTACACTCGTGGACATAACCACCATTATCTCTGAATCTTTGCACTGGCAGACGGTTCAGATTTGCTAGCAGCTTTTGAAACATAAGGCAGGTTAAAGTCCAATCGCAATCATTACTTTCCATACCTCACAACTGTCCAGATTTTTGCCTCAAATTTTTAGTCTGTTTCTCATAAAATTTGCCATTTTCTGGAGAATCACTGAAGACTGATGTCACTAATTAATGACTTACATTTGCAATTCAGACAATGTATGCTAACACAAATCCTGTTAGTCTATCAACTTTGTAAGTTAATAAAAACAATATTTAAAATGTGTCCATATTTTAGGCCTTTTGTCCCCCCATTATTCTAGGCTTTGTCCAGTTTTAGCTTTGTCCAGTTTTATTGTGCTTAGAGGTTTAGAGGTATATTACTCTCTAATAGAACATAACATACTATTTGTCATTTTGTGTGTGTGTGTGTCTGTGTGCTCTGCTATGAATAATTAATTTATGCCCATCCAAGGCTACTATAGGATGACTCCCCTAACCAGTCAAAATGTCTCTTTGTAAAAGCAAACAAAAATAATTTTTGCTGGGAAGCAAGCATCCCTGCACCCATAGCTCTCAACCTCTTTGCTGAAGAATCAGGGACAAAACCAAAAATAAATGAGGGATACAGGCTCAAGATCAAAAACATATTTTAAATGCTGTTCTTATATACTTAGAAAGCTGCTAGAATAACCAGATTTGTATTAGCATGCATTTTTTGGTGGATAAGAAGTCAGAAACTGAAATGTCTGTCATTATTTAGTGGCTGCAATTCTTGGCAATTTGCTAGAAACCAAAATGAGTAACAGACCAAAAACATGATGCAAAATCAGTGGTGTTCTGTGAAATCCTTGCCATTTGAGAGTTATGACTGCACCACCCCATTGAGTAATGCCTTACTTACTTATATATACCTACTCCATAGTTATACAGCTGAGGGGAAATGAGTAACCTCAAAAAACATATCAATCAGTGTTGGCTCTATAACAGAAAGTGTGCTTGTAATGATTTCTATATCTCATCTATCTGTGATCAGCCATAGCAAAATAATTTAGTTTATACTTCATAATTTTGGGGCAACCTGTCTTTTTATACTCAATGTCTTACCTGCATATGTTTCTGCTAAATAACAGTTTATTCAGTATGGAATGTGCTGGTCCCTACAGACAAGCCACCACTCCTGATATTACACTTAAAAAATGGTACTTTGTACTCACTGATGTGTATTTTATTTTGATTATCAACTGGAATTTTCTAACTGGTCATCAGGATACTGTGTCAAAAAACGATGATGTTTAAGTATGACCTCTGATTCTGTTCCACTGGTTGTATGTGGACAAGTGCATTGATATAAATATGTGCTCTCATATTTATCATATTACTGTTACTGTGAATATTAGGTTGAATAGTACAAAACTAACCCATTGCTCCTTCACAAATACTTTAATTTTATACCTTTGGTCACTGAGTTACTCTGTTTGTTTCTCTTGGCACATTTCACTTTTACTTTATTAAATACAACATGCTGTGGTACACAGAATATAGGTTCTTTTGTTTCTGATGCCAGTGAATGAATGCACTTGACTTTTTTATTCATTAATAGCCATAATCTGCTTATATAGACATATGTCAAATGATGTTTGCTGTTATTACTGGGGCTACAGATTAATTTACATTGCATTACTATATGAATTTGTGAAGTAATAAATATCTAGACCATTTCCTTTAATATTAGCAGATTGTCAGTGTTGACGTGTTAAGTACTTCTTAACCTATCCATATATTTAGCAGGTTACGGATTATTTCAACATTGTTTGGTAAGTCAACAAGTTAGCTGCTACCCCTGCACAATTTGTTTCCTTGGATCTTAAATGTTTTTTTCTTCTTAAGTAAATACAGTTACATTATCACAGTTTCTATCACATGCTACATTTTAAATATATGATGGTACGATACTCTGAATAGCAGATTGTGCGTTTTTACTTTAATGGGTAATCTGCTTAATTTATAAAACTCATATTCTGAGTGCTATTCATTGCCATTAATGTCCAAGAGATTAGTTATAGCCTACTCCTATATAACACTTTTAGGGAATTAATTAGTAATATCATTTTGCTGATCAGTTCTTCCTTAAGAGTTTAAGTTCAATGATTTTGTTGTTGTTGCTGTTGTTGTTTAGGTCTGTATTAGGCTGTTAGATCAAACATTATTGTACTTAGAAGTTACTGTGCCCGCAACTCTGCTATACCTACATGTTTTCAGAAGATGAATAATATGCCTTGAGATATTGTGTTTCAAAGAGCAATAAGGTTTTTTTTTTTTTTGCTTTCTTTCTTTCTGTTTATGTATCTGTTAGAGTCTGAATTTATTCATTTAACAGAGAGAAGGATTTTTGTTTTAACTGGTGCATTCTTTCACTGAGGTGTACATGTAATATGCTTCACAGAAATACATTAGGGGAAAAATGCACTATCACAGAATAAGCAATATTGAACATTGTGACTATAGATAAGGTGCAATTTACGAAGCAAATGTTAAGATCTGCACCCAAGAGAAATAATATAAGTCTAGTACCGGTGCAAAGGGAAGGAACTTACATACCAAAAGGTGGTTGTTGTTTAACTATACAATGGGCTGTGAAAGGTATTTTCTACACACATGACAAAATCTACAAAACTTAGTGAAGACAGGTCAAAAATTCATCAAGAGAGCTCCTGAAAGTATAATAACTAAATGAACATACCTTTGAAGGAGCATGAGGGGGTGATGCAGCTGCTGTTCTGTAGTCAGTCTATGATTTATGTAGGTTAATAGGTTTATAGGTTAATAGTATGCTGTCAGTGTGGTGTGCCATTTGTAGCATAGCCACAATATCCCAATTACCATTTACTAAGACATGAATCAATACTAGACCCCACTGGATGAAGTATACCTAGTTTCAACCTTTTTAAATAAGGGTTTTAGGTGCTAGACTCAGAGTATACTTATGATTACCCATTCGACTGTCCAGGTTATGTTTAAAAAGGTCAGAGAGCAACTCTGACTTAAATGCAAGGGGAGTCTGCTCTATAAAAGAGATATTCTCTGTGATAGGTATCTGTTTCACCAGCAAGTCCTCTTTGTGCTTCAGTAGAAGTTTAAATCTTTTGGGTGGATGTTTAGGGTGTTATTAGTTTTGTGGATGTGCAGCAGGTCGCATAAGACTGGATCCTGTATGGAAAGGAGAAGCAGTCCTTTAAGGCAGTTGTGGAAAGTCAAGGAGGATATGCCCTTAATTTACTTAGTAAGGAAATGCTGTAGTATCTTCAGCTGGGTCCTATGCCAAGATGAGTAAAATAATATAACTGGCCTGATGAGGGAAGTGTAGAGGGGGTGAATCCTTTGATCTAGAAGATATACCTCTGGTGATTAGTGTTCCTAACAACACTGGTCACATGGTAGTCAAAGGATAGTTCTTTGTCTTTGAAAGTGGCCATATGACTAATGACAGAGAAAATTTATAAGGGAGTGTTACCTATGTGACAGGAGTTTGCCAAAGGACAGAATGCTGTATTTCTTGGTATTTGATTTGAGTCCATGATCCAAGCACCCTTTGTTACTGTGTAATATGCCCTCCTGGAGAAATTGGAGGTCAGGTGTGGGAAGCTCCATATTTGCAATCATCAGACCTTTGCTGTCTGCCTTAATGTTAGTGAAATTGATACCAAAGAGTAGTGGTCATAGGACCAATTTCTGGGGGACACCTCTAGTGACTACTCTTTTCAATGAGTGTGCGCTTCCAACTCTAATGAATTGGTTTCTGGCAGTGTGCCATTTTTTCCAGCAGTTAGCATAGGGGTTTACTATTAATTGGATTAGCTTATTAATAATGCCAAATTATGGAATGGTATCAAAGCCTTTGGCCAGGTCCAGATATGCAGTGGTGACTAATTTATCTGAAAGTAATGTCTGTGTGACTTCTTGTTTAGGTGGCAGGCTATGCCTCTAGCAAACTCAAATTACTTTGGGTTCAGAAGATTATCTCTGTACTTGTTAATAAGGGACATAATGATGTGATCCATTGCTTTACAGATAAGGCTGGTGAGGTTTGTGGGCCTAGAGATACTCAGTAATCTCTGCCTTATGGAGTGAAATGACTATAGCAGTTCTCCACACTTTGGAATGAATCCAGTGGAGAGGCAGAGACTTAATAGACTTAGTAACTAGTCTGCAAGACAGTATGTAGTGCTGACAAGGAAACAGCCTGGCACATTATCTGGGCCCATGCAGCTAGTGTTCTTAGCCTTGGAGGCTCAGTACTTGCTCAGATGAGGTCAAGGGTTGGTGTAAGGATGCTAATGTGCTGTGGAAGGTTTGAGGAAGATAAGGCAGTAAAGTTTGTGCAGAATTTGACTTCTAGTGTATTGGCATGTCATCAGGGGGTGAGTATTGCACTACTTTTGTATTAGATCAGAACTTTGCTAAGAATTACTTCTATGGATTCTGAAATGGCTGAAAAATATGTTGTGTTTATCGTTAGTAAAGGTAGCAGTTCCTAACTCATGGAGGATTTGATTTTATTCCTAAATTCATTGTCAACCTTTTTTGGTTGCCCTCTAGCTGGATAAGGGGTTATGTTTGCTGTTAAGGGTTGGGAGTTTCTACCACTAGTTTATTAATACTGGGCTTCCACCAAATAGGTTTATTCTTGAATCTGGCATTGTATTTATGCATTGGGAGTGAAGCCTCAGTGCAAGGTTTTGGAGGTGTGTATAGAACTTACCCATGAATATTGCAGCATGTGAGATAGGATCATCAAGGTGAGGGAGGTGTTTGAAATTCATCAGATCATCAGTTGGCTGGTGTAGATTTTTCTGGAATAGTCTCTAAAGACGGAGAGGTTTTGAGGGAATTCAGTTCTGACAGTTACTGGATGGTAGTCTAATTTCATCAGTGATTTGGTAACCATGGATATTGACCATGGGGAGGCTATATTGACGAAAACCATGTGTAGTATTTTTGAGCCTCTCATTGGGAATAGAAGTAAATGGTCTAAGGAGATGGCAATTGTTAGAAAAATATGTATTAATGTGTGTATGCTTAATGCCAATTAATAATCAAGTATTTTAATACTCTTTTCATTCTATTTTTCATGCACTGTATTTTATACAAATTGAGTTTCATATGAGACTGAAAAAGATGCTTTTTGAAAACTGCAGTATGCCTTCAGAAACTTGCAAGTTGCCCTCTGACCTAGTAACTGCTAGCACAGCAATATTCTTGTTTATGCCTTGTGGAAATGTACTTGAGAAGCAGGTGTTTATCTGCTAGGTCAGAAGCGAATGAATGAACAATGCCTTATGTTATAAATGTAATGATTTCAGACAAACAGCTCTGTCCAGAGGAGCAGAACCTCTGCAGCTATAGTAATTTAGAGATAAAGTAGACAAAGGATTATTAGAGAAATGAACTGCTAGCATTGTGCTTGATTTTAGCTATAGTATCTTGAATGTAACATAACATGTATCTAACTGAGAGTAACCAAGGCCATGTTGTTTTCCTCAGGAAGTTTCACATAAAAATTGATAAATCAGCAGAAATTCATGGGAAAGATGGTCAGCAGATGATGATGAAAAGGTGGTAATCTGTTACGTCAGCATGGTAGGACATAACTAGTTTAAGAATGTATAAAAATGAAAGTATTTCCTGTTTCTGGTTAGACAAACTCTGTATTAGCATGTTTTTGTCTCCTTGCTGCAAGATTAAAGTACCTTAACCTGGACCTACCGTGTTTTGATCATTTTTAAAGTATATTTTTCTTTTGACAGTTTGGTCCTTCGGACCGGAAAGTACCTCTCGCTCTAGGCCTAGGTCAAAATTGGGCCCGGTGGCATGCATCCGCGTGGAGAAGAGGCCAAATCGGCTCTTCTGCTTTGAAAGACCTCCGACTGAATTGTCGTTCGAAAGAGGCCAGCCACTGTTTCTGATCTGGGATTGGAGGACGAGTCAACGATCCGGTGGATCAACTCACAGAGAGTCAGGTAAGGAGGAATTACCTTATTTTTGTTTCAAGATCAGGGACTAATTGCAGAACTGTTTTTTTTGTCAGGTAGATTTGCATGTGCAGATCAGGGACAGAAAAAGGGGTTACTGTTCTTGTCATAGATCAGGGAAACAGAATAGGTAGACAGTTTTTCTAGATAAACTGTGAAAAGGTATAAGTTTGTGGTACCACATAATAAAAAGGGTTACATAACAATTTACAGCTTAAGCTAAGACAGCAATGGGAAATCGGTGCACAAAAAGTTCCCGAGTCCCACCCCTAACTGAAGACGCGAAGTATATGCAATTACAGAGTGCCGATAATGTTAAGTACTACACCAAATGGGTTGATAAGTATAAATTTGAGGGTAATTTAGATAAACTTGCACTCATGAAACTTGTTAAACAGTTTAAAATAGACGCAAAAGGTCAACTAAAAAAGCAAAGACAATTAGGAGTTCCTCAGGCACATAGGTGGCTTGAGGAAGCAAATCGCAGAGAGCAGAGAATTAAAAATTCAAAGACAATGTTCTTAGACAAAGAAGACAATAACTTGGTAATAGCAACGGCCCCTCCACCACCCCCTCCGCTTCTGTTACCAGAATATGAAGCAAGTGGACAAGCTGATCCACCCCCGCTATACCCAGTTGTTCCTGCAAAATCACAACCGTTTGTCAGGGATCCTATGGAGACCAGGTCTCGAACACGCGACTTGAGGAGGGAGATTGAGTTAAATGAATTAAATAGAAAATCACAGACTATGAGTGAAGAAGAGATATGTCCACTCATAGAAGTGCCAAATCCTCAGGCAGGACAGGCGGGACAGGATCCGACTCTTTTAGTTTATAGTCTGTGGACACCGGAAGATATTCGGAAAGCCACGGAGGGAATTCCCCACCCAAAAGTGAATTTTAGAAAATTTTTAGAAGACTTACAGGGTATGAGATTAAGTTACCATTTAAATGGAGAGGAAGTAGATAAAGTAGTTAGACAAATTGTGGGTCCAGATTGGCACATGATCAGTGGCGACTGGAATCCTCGTGACGCACAGCTTAGACCACTCCTGCATACTGATGCAGAACTGGATGGCAGAGTAAAAGGTCTGACAGACCGAGTCCCTGAAAAGTGGAAGCCTAGGGCTGATTGGACTTGCATTAATCAGTGTATTCAACAGGAAGGTAAAACAGTTGATAGATATTATGCTAGACTGTTAGAGTGTTTTAATAATCACTGTGGAATGCAGATACCAGAAAACCAGACACACGATTCCTCATATGAACAACAGTTAAAGAATGCATTCTTGAAGGGTAGTATAACTCCCATTAGCAGCTTTATTACAAAGCATATGGTAGATCATCGAACAAGTAGACTACAGCCATTACTTGAATATAGATTAGCTTTTGTTCTTTAACTAAGTAACTAACAAAAGTCAAATAGTGCAGCTGGCATTTATCGCACATTAGAAACAAAACACACAATGCTCTTTTTAGGCAAGTTAATGAATATCCCCCACATTTGTTTTGCCTTTAGGGCCTGAATATGTTAGACATGCAGAAAGACATTTTAATAGTAAAAAGAAAAAGAAAATTCAAGTATTTTCAGCAGAAGATGGGTCAGAAGTATTTGTAGTACAAACTGGGAAAAAGGGTAAGAAAAATACCCAGGGAAATAAACAATCTGACAAGCGATCAGAAGACTTCAAAGAAAGAAAGAAAAAAGGTGAATGTTTTAAGTGCGGTAAAAAAGGACATTTAGCAAGGGATTGCAGGCTAAATAAGAAGGTGACTACAGAAAATAGGGAGGATGAGGAATGACTATATGATAGTCAGGAATCATTAGATGGAAATAAACAGGATGAGACAAGTACAAATGTGATAGCAAGGGTCGAGGATGTGACACAAGGGGTGGAGGATGAACATGAATTTATAGACATTGATGAAAATGAAATTTTGGACTTAGCCTTATTAAGCTTAGAGCTTTATTTGGCAGATGCGAAACCGGAAGTGACGCTTCTGGTAGAGGGGAGGGAGGTAACATTTTTATGTGACTCAGGGGCTTCACGGACCTTGATACACCCTTCCAAACGACCAGAAAATTCAGAATCACCAGACTATATACTAGTAAAATCAGCTAATGGACAACTGTATCGGGAGCCACTCTCCCATGACATAGCGATAACAGACCCCGTTTCCGAAATGACCCAGAAAAGTAAAATTGTGGTTTCTGCAAAATGCCCAGTAAATCTTTTGGGTAGAGACTTGATGCAGATGTTTGGCATATCCATAGTTCCAACCATGCAGGGTATGGAGGTACAGCCACAAATGGATACTTTTGTGGTGTGACCGGAGGGTGAGACATATTATTGGTACAACCAGGACTTGGTTACGACTGGTCCAGGGGCAGTAACCGAAGAACTGATGAACGTAGCCATCAGTAAGTCCCCCTCCCTTGATATCGACAAACAGCATTTGTTGCATTGTACTTTATGTTACTGTAATAGACCAGGACCTGATAAAGAATATGAGCAGGAATTATTTCAGAACCACGCAAACAGACTAGTGCTGCGAAACTTGTACTGGGATACAGAAGGGAACAGTGTAGTAAGCTGTTCATTACCCCAGGAATTTTTAGCACTTTACAAATCTAATCGATTGCCACGTGTTAGCCTAACTAAGAATAGGAATTTGAAATGGGCAGACTTAGGTGAAAAAGTCACAAAGTGGGAAAAGCAGAAGGAATTAGAGCTCTCCGAACAAGGAGTACAGAAACAGAAACTGAATTGGATTACACAGACATACCCGGCTGTACACTCACAGGCTAGTGAGAATAGCTGAGTATTACTCTTATTAGAAGAAGAGGAAAAAGCCTTGTGAGACATACCAGACATTCTCTGGTCAACAGGAAAATCAGATGTGGGACTTATACGAACAGCAGGACCAGTTACTATTATGCCAAAGTCAGCATTCAGACCCCAGAAAAGACAGTATCCCTTGAGAAAAGACGCAGAGATAGGGATTAAACCCATAATAGCAGCCTTACTTAAGGAAGGAGTCTTGATAGAATCTCCTGATTCACCGTGTAATACACCCTTATTTCCTGTCAGGAAAGCAAACGGGGAGTGGCGTGTGGTCCAAGATTTGCAAGCTGTAAATAATGCAGTTATACCCAGGGCACCAACGGTGCCAGATCCACACACCTTACTGAATGATTTGAAGCCAGAGCAAAAATATTTTTCTGTGGTAGACATTAGTAATGCATTTTTCTCTATACCAATACACCCTGACAGCCAATATTGGTTTGCATTTACATTTCAGGATAAGCGGTACACATATACAAGATTACCACAGGGATATTGTGAAAGTTCAACAATATTTGCACAGGAAATGGCAAGCAACCTGGTGGGATTTATCCCACCGAAAGGTAGTCAGATTTTACTTTATGTAGACGACATTCTGCTGGCAGCCCCCACCCAGCAAGAATGCAAAGAGGACAAGATAGCTTTATTACAATTTTTAGCTACTCAAGGTCACAAAGTAAACAAAGACAAGCTACAGCTTTGGAGAAAACAAGTTAAGTACTTGGGATATGTAATATCCAAGGAAGGTAGAATATTAGATGAAGATAGAAAAACAGCAATTTTACAAGCACCTAGACCAACTACCAAGAAGGAAATGATGTCCTTCCTGGGAACTACTAATTTTTGTCGGAGTTGAATACTGAACTATGCTTTGGAATCTGCTCCACTGGCCAATTTAATATTTAAGAAGCCGATGGCAGCACAGGATTTATTACAATGGACACCTGAAGCAGAAGCAGCTTTCTGTAAGCTAAAACAACTGATAGCATCATCCTTAGTTCTAGGATTACCAAACTATCACAAGCAGTTTATTCAAACTGTAGACTGTAAGCAAGGTTATATGACATCAGTATTGACACAGCAACATAGGGACAAACAACACCCCATAGCTTACTATTCATCACAGTTAGACCCAGTGGCGCGATCCCTGCCCCACTGTGTGCAAGCAGTAGTTGCAGCTGCAATGGCAGTGCAGGCTTTGGCCTCAGTAGTACTATTCCACCCTCTCACATTGAAAGTGCCTCATGCAGTCGCAATTATTTTACTGCAAGAAAAAGTAGAATATCTTTCTCCAGGTAGGCATCTTTCCTGTATGACCATACTGTTGAGCCAACCTTATATGATAATTGAATGATGCACAACTTTGAATCCGTCAACTTTGCTTCCAACCCCTGCAGATGGCAAACTACATTGCTGACTGCAGGAGATTGAGCAAAAGACACTACCTAGACAAGACCTTACGGATGTTCCCTTGGATGATGCCGAGGTGACATATTATGTGGACGGCTCGTGCAGGAGGGGTCCTACAGGACAGAACCTAGTGGGGTATGCAGTCGTTTCTGATACTGAAACTTTAGAAGCAAAATCTTTACCACACAACTTATCTGCACAAGTGGCAGAATTGATTGCCTTAACAAGGGCATGTACCTTAGCAGAAGGTAAGAATGTGAATATTTATACTGACAGTCAGTATGCTTTTTCTACTGTACATGTTTTTGTACAGCAGTGGAAAAATAGGGGAATGATAGCATCTACTAGTAAACCGATTAATCATGTGCAATTTATTTTAGATTTGTTAGATTCAATTCAGTTACCTAAAAAAGTAGCTATTTGCAAATGCGTAGCTCATACAAAACAACAGGACAGGATTTCAAAAGGTAATGCAAGGGCTGATACAGCTGCAAAGCAGGCAGCCACAGCCAGAAAACCTTTTTATTTGAGTGAGGAATTACAACCCTCTGAAATTTTAGATTTTGAAATGTTAAAAATAATGCAGACACTTACTACAAATCTAGAAAAACAGAAGTGGATAAAACGAGGAGCAATCCTTGAAAAGGGACTGTACATCTCCAAGGAGAAGAAACCAATTTTGCCATCTAATTTGTTTAGATATGCAGCGTTGTTGAGCCATGGGCAGAGCCATGTCTCAACAGGGGGGATGGTACAGTTAGTGAATCGAGTATTTACAACCTATGGATTTACCAATTATACAAAAAAGTTTTGTGCAGCATGCCATGTTTGTAATAAGCATCATGGACAAGGGGCGTTGAAGCTTAAGCAAGGGAATTTTCTTACACCACCGTATCCGTTCCATACTATTTGTATGGATTTTATAAAATTGAATAAATGTGAGAATAAGAAATATTGCCTTATCATTATAGACATGTTTTCCAAATGGGTAGAAGCGTTTCCAACTAAAAATCCAGATGCAGCTACAGTTGCAAAGGTCCTTGTTAAAGAAATTAAACCCAGGTTTGGTATACCAGAAAAGATTTATAGTGACAATGGGACACATTTCGTGAACCAAACTATTCAGCAACTTAGTCGCTATTTTGGGATATCGTTAAAGAACCACTGCGCTTATCACCCCCAATCTTGCAGGGCTAGTAGAGAGGCATAATGGGGTGTTGATGAATAAACTTAGGAAATTGATAGCAGAAACACAGAAGAACTGGGTGCACTGTTTGCTTTAGCACTGTTGAGTATGAGAACCATTCTAAATGCAAAGGGATTAACTCCTTTTGAAACTTTGTTTGGGAGGGCATATTATACACCTCAGTGGAAACCTCTCATGTCTACAGAGCGGGAGGCTGACAGTTCACTTGCAGGGTATAGGAGGCAATTTTTGAATAACAAACTTTTGCAGTTAAATTCTGTTTCAGATAAAGAGCAACCGAAATCGGAAGCACCAGTAGACCCAGGCACCTGGGTCTAGGTGAAGATTGTGAAGTGAAAGAATTGGAGTTCTCCAAAGTGGGAAGGTCCATACCAGGTACTACTGTCGACACCCACTGCAGTCAAGATTGCAGAGAGAGCTTCCTGGATTCATTTGATACACTGTAAACTGGTTAAAAACTTTGAACTGGACAAAAACTTTGTTACTGTTATACAACGAGAACAAAATGGCCAGGTACAGAATGAATAGAGACATTGAGCAACCTCAGAAAGCTTGTATGATCATTTTTATTGCAATATTAATCACACTGTTCTTTTTGTTGTGGCCATTCCTTTTTCCTGCTACAAAGGTTGAACTGATTAGACGTAATGAACCAAACATAGACTGGCATCTGAACTTTAACACTTATCAGGCAATTACACGTGTGTACGCAGAGACTTTTAATGTTTCGAACTGCTGGGTCTGTACGGCCATATCAACAGCATACGGGGGGTTATTAATGACTGCTATCCCCCTAGGGGTCAATGAAACCTGGGAAAATCTGGTTTTTGACACAGTTGCTATTAAAGCACATGATAAAGTAGCACTGTATTTGCCTGTGACACAAAAAGGAATTGTATGTTTTTACAGAAATGATACCATCCAAGTGGGATGGAGTAAGTGTAACGTTATAGTACAGTATAAATGTTATAGAAAACCAAATGATTTGAGTGGATCTTGTAGTACAGATTATGACTCATTTTTGAAATCTATGCATAAGACTCTTGATCAGGTACAATGTAATCCTGTACTTTTTAAACAGTTATCTGTAATTGACAGGAAAATGTTTCATGCAGGGCAGTCATTTCATAACAAAGTAATAACTAAGGTAGAAGACTGCTATTTTGTGTGTGGTAAAAAAGCATATAAATGGTTACCTGAGAATTGGTCTGGCAGTTGTTTTTTGGGGTACCTGGTCCCGGCCATCCGGCACACTGCAGTTTTGCCTCAGGGAAGTATTCGAAATACCAGAGATGTAACCAAAAAGACTGTTAAGAAACCTGAGAATCCAGTGGGACGAATCAATGCGGGCTGGAAAGATCATCGTGATGTGGGAACCAAACTAACGCACATGGACTTGAGTGATGCTGTCATATCCTGGGCAGGTATATTACCTGCATATGGTGCAGTTAAATCAATATGGGAGCTGTGAAAACTGTCGAAACTTCTCGAAGTAATGAGTAATGTGACTTTTTCTGCTCTTGAACTGATAACTGATGAACTGAATGCTATGAGAACTGTAGTGCTTCAAAACCGAATGGCTCTTGACTTCACCCTAGCGGCGAGGGGTGGGACGTGTGCTTTAATCAAAGAAGAATGCTGTGCATTTATTCCTGATCACCAGCATGAAATTAATGACCATCTCGAGGTGATTCAGCAAGTGTCAGCCATGACCAAGCCAGGCCCAAACCCACTGACAGACTTTTTCCAGAATGCCTTTGGGGGGTGGGGCTCCATTTTTATGAACATATTGATTGCTATTGGGGTAGGATTACTCCTAATAGGAGTTTGTATTTGTTGTGGAATCCCCTGCATGAAGAGATTAGTTAAAGAATTCATAGATATATCCGTATCTGAGACAATGTATGAAAGTACTGAATTTGAAGAGCTGCTAGAATGCGAAACACTTTCATAAAAGTTTAAACTGAATGACTTTCTTAACTGCAAATCCTGAGTGGAAGAGGTTAGGAAAAGAAGCAAACTGTTTATTCTTTTTTTGAAAACAGAATGAAAAAGTATTAACAGGAGGGAAATGTTAGAAAAATATGTATTAATGTGTGTATGCTTAATGCCAATTAATAATCAAGTATTTTAATACACTTTTCATTCTATTTTTCATGCACTGTATTTTATACAAATTGAGTTCCATATGAGACTGAAAAAGATGCTTTTTGAAAACTGCAGTATGCCTTCAGAAACTTGCAAGTTGCCCTCTGACCTAGTAACTGCTAGCACAGCAATATTCTTGTTTATGCCTTGTGGAAATGTACTTGAGAAGCAGGTGTTTATCTGCTAGGTCAAAAGCGAATGAATGAACAATGCCTTATGTTATAAATGTAATGATTTCAGACAAACAGCTCTGTTCAGAGGAGCGGAACCTCTGCAGCTGTAGTAATTTAGAGATAAAGTAGACAAAGGATTATTAGAGAAATGAACTGCTAGCATTGTGCTTGATTTTAGCTATAGTATCTTGAATGTAACATAACATGTATCTAACTGAGAGTAACCAAGGCCATGTTGTTTTCCTCAGGAAGTTTCACATAAAAATTGATAAATCAGCAGAAATTCATGGGAAAGATGGTCAGCAGATGATGATGAAAAGGTGGTAATCTGTTACGTCAGTATGGTAGGACATAACTAGTTTAAGAATGTATAAAAATGAAAGTATTTCCTTTTTCTGGTTAGACAAATTCTGTATTAGCATGTTTTTGTCTCCTTGCTGCAAGATTAAAGTGCCTTAACCTGAACCTACCGTGTTTTGATAATATTTAAAGTATATTTTTCTTTTGACAGCAATGATGAAATCCAGGAATCTTTATGCATACTTTTTTGTGGTAGTCTACATTCCCCAGTTAATGGAGGGATAGTTGAAGCTACTCAATAGGATATTGTTCATCTTAACAGTGAGGGAGGTCAGTTGGTTTAGATGCTTAATGAACTGAAGGCATCATGGATAGTACTTGCCTTTCCTGTCTCCATTTTAATAAATCAAACCATAACTGAAGGCTTTATCCCATCCCTTTGGAAAGTCACTCATATCATTCCTCTTCATAAGGGTGGTAACTCTAACAAACTCTCCAACTTCCATCCTATAGCCTTACTTTCACCGTTAGCTAAAATCATGGAAAGATGTGTACATCGGCAATTACTTGACCATCTTCTCCAAAACAATCTTCTAGCAGACTGCCAACATGGTTTTAGACCTTATCACAGCACTACTACTGCACTTATGTCATTCATAGACCATATTAATAAAAATTGGAATAACAACTTGCTGTCCTCAGCTCTCTTCTTAGACCTCTCTAAGGCCTTTGATATGGTCAACTATACTCTCTTACTAAATATCCTTAAATCTCTTGCTTTGGACACCCAGGCTACTCAGTGGTTCAATTCCTACTTAGAAAATAGACAGCAAGCAGTTCTTTGGACAATCACATATCATCTCTGCTTCCCATCAAAATAGGAGTGCCACAAGGCTCCATAGTGGGACCTCTCCTCGTTTCTATTTTTATTAATGATCTAAATAAGTCCCTTCCACAATCCATCTGTATTCAATATGCCGATGACTCAACACTGATATGTTCAGCATCCTCCCCAGTTGAGCTTCAGACTACTACACAAAAAGTTTTCACAGCAGCTGAAAACGGGTTCTATCAATATTGTCTCTTACTGAATCCCAAAAAAACTAAATTATTACTTTTCACACCTACACAGAAGTCATCTACTTTTACCTTCAATATAACATCTAACAATGGCACAATAATAACCCCTGACCCTACTACCAAACTTCTAGGTGTCACAATAGACCATAATCTCAACTTTGATTCGCATATTAACTTAACCATCAAGTCAGTCAGTAGAAAACTTGGATCTCTATATAGGCTGAAACCCTTCCTTACTGCTTCAGCCAGAAGTACCATCGCACAAATGCACCTGCTCTCTACCCTTCTCTATGCCTCACCAATTTTTACAAACTTATCTAAATCTAATTTCAATAAACTAGCAACTTCATATAACAATATTGCCAGATTTGCGACAGGAGCCCTTTTTCATACCCATCATTGCTAAAATCTTAAAACAACTGGGCTGGCTGGAATTACAAAATCAAATACTACTACAGCAACTTACTATCACCCACAAAATCTTCTATCATCCTTCAAATATTATGATACTTTGTACTCTAATTACTCCTTATAAAAAACTCTCTTCCATGTGCTCTGCCACCAAGCTCCTAGCAGCCTCCCATAAATCCCACAACAAAGCTGAAGACTGTTTGTTCTCCAACTCTACTTGAACTATCTGGAACAAGCTTCCAAGTGAACTTACTGCACTTACTTCTTTACCCACTTTCAAGAAGCATCTAAAAACTTTGCTTAATTCCCAATGGCTCTGTCCTTGTACTAACCCTGACTGAACCTTTTATTGCCTCTACCTGTTCTTGGTCACTTACTAGGTTTCTACAGTACTATTTTTCTACTTTCACTTTACCATTTCCACTGAGCTACAAAAAAAAAAAAAAAACGGTCAATCAACATGGTCTGTCATGTAATACATAAGATTTCTATCCCTTCTTGCATTAGCAATTTTATCACCTGATGTATTTTGTTAGCTATGCTTTTGGCATTGTTTATGTACTACTTTCCATTTGTAAAATATTTATTTTTTGTATAACTAGTTTTGTTCTATATTTTTGTGTTTGTGGAGCTTTTCTCCCCGGGCCTCTACTGAAAATGGACATGTATCCAGCTAGACTAGCCCGGTCAACAAATGTAAAATTAATAAATACAAATTAAAAACAGAAACTACATTTTCTTTTATGTAACTCCATAAAATATCATCCTATGATGTCTGGAGATATGTAGATGCGCACTGTGAAAAAAAGCAATACTGTTATTTTGTATGTTTTTTTTCTTTTGAGCTCTGTATACAGTAGCATTATACAACATGCAATGCTAAGATGTTTTTAGAAGCATTTGCCAATATTTTACAGTTTTAAAAGAATAATGTGAATTGCCTAATTGCTGTGCTGATTAAGAACATCATTATTTGTCTAAAACTATATTTTGTTTTCCCCCATAGACAAACAATAGTTGGGAGGGGTAGAAGTCACTAGTCTGGTGGAAGAGCCTGTCAGGAAGGTAATCTTACAGTCTGTGCCACAGGCATCTGTTGCAGCTCTGTGAAGTAAACAGAATATGAACCTCATTTGTGGTTTCATTTCCTTCACTGCATTATTACGGTAGTTAATTTTCTTTAATCTTTTTTTTCCAGCTATAATGTTCATATTTTCACTGTAATCACTGCACTTTTTCTGTTGGTTTCTTGCTTTCCTTTTCTGTTACATAAATAGTCGTTGTACTCTTCTTCCTTCAAAATATATAACAAGTGTTCAATGTGCTTGCGGGAAAACAAACACTAAGTATACCAATGCAGCAGTTATTTCCTATAAGCTACCAGAAATGTCCATCTCCATGGTCCAAAACAAGTACAATGAATCTCTGTATTCTACTATTAAACTGTCTAATATCAGTGCATGAAAAGACGGCTGAAATATAAAGCCGTACAATTTTATCTTTACATTAGTATAAAAAGAAAAATTACTTGTCTTAATAAAAGAAATCTGAAGTCCGCAACCAGAATATAATACATTATTTATGAGATGAGACATTTATTCTGACACATTGTGGGATGTGTTATGAATCTACAGACATTTAGTTACAGAAGAAAGAAACTAATTAGCAGCATTATTTTTAGAGAAAACAGAATGAATTGTTGAAATACAGATGCACAAAGCAAATGCAAAAGAGGTATAAGGATTTTCAGATGAATGTGTAGTCACTTTTGTTAACATTTACTCATTATAAATTGAAAGGAAAAGTTAATCTTACAGGGTAAGCTGAATTGTGGAATGTGCTGCAATATAAAAGCAGCATACCAGGGAGAAAGCACAATGCTATGATAATGAGATTAGCTGAATGGTGCCGAATTTTCATGTTGTCTATTATTCATTAATCCATATGCCTGAAATTGAACTTCTGGATATAGTGAATATTGTGTTGTCTAATGCTTTGATGGCAACAGATTTGCATAAACACACATACATATACAGAGACAGATGTATGTACACACACACATACTCACATATATGTATTGCATGAATGTAGCCATCTATATATGCATGTGTGCTATAAACACCTATCCAATAAACATTAAAATAATCCACAGTCTGCTCCATAATAAAAGTTGAAAAGACACCTTAAACAGATCAATACACAGTGTATTCAGTATGTGATTCTGCTTGTGGGTAATCACTTTTATATTTATTTGTTTATTTATGTGCACCTGCAAATAGGACAGATCTGTCTAAAACAGTAGCATCCTACAATGGCTTATTTTGCTTCGTAGGCAAAGCTACAGACAGCCTTTCCCTGACAGTATAATAAGCACCAACTAATAGTTTGACAATCATTCACATTACTCAGTTACTGAGAAAATGCAATGGACAGACCAGCATTTTGATAATAAAATATTTTCCTAAATATTGCTGAATTGCATATCTGTATAGGAAATTTCAACTGCTTTTCTTTCAAAAGCTCCAGTGACATAAATCTGAAACTCATATATTTACATCTAAGGAGGTAGACTGATAGTCACATTACCAATGCAATTCACATCACTGTCACTGTTGACATTTTCTAAGGCTGACAAAAGTAATCCTGGAATTGAGTCACTATACTTCACATATATAATTATATCCTGCTTTTTCCCCCAGGGACTGAACTTGTCAATACTGAGGAATATACCGGTATAAGGTTTCTTACTGTGCCTAGGTTGTTCTAGTGAATGTCACATGGGGCTTTACAAGTTTCACCTAGGTCAAATCCTGCACAAACACTAATAAACCTGTAGACAATTTCAAAAAGACCTTTACAAGCTATGATGCTAAGATACTGCTTTTTGTTAAATTTATTTCGTTGTCTGCTGTCACAGATTATGCCATCTACTCAGAGTGAAAAAATAAGAGAAAAAAATGTGAAGTACTGACCCGAAAGTGTACAGGCAGCTGCAGTCATACCCCCAAATATTACAGATTCTGAGCTACATCACTCATTTTAGCTATCAATAATCCTTTATACAGTAATAACAAAGTGATTTTGCACATACTTCACCAAACTGAAAATCAGAAATTCATAATAATGCATGATGCTCCTCTCTTAACAAACTCTTGAATCAATAGGCATTTGATTCTGCAGTGTTTTATATTCTACTCTTATGTTTTACCATGCATCACAAATTCTGTCAAGCTGTCACACAGTATGCAACAGATTTTTCTGAAGAAACATTGACCTATATGGCTGCATTTTTTGACTTTATTCTTAAAATGCAAACTAAAAAAAAAAAAAAAATATATATATATATATATATATATATATATATATATATATATATATACTTATTTCCTTAACTATTTAAATGTCCCTGAAGTAATAAATACACTTTTATGTAGAACTTATATAGGTCATAATTCAAGATGGTCAGCTCATAGAACTTTTCAAATTTACAACTCAGAAGACTTGCTTAAAGAGCATTTGTTGGGCACATCTATTTTTTTCCTGTGTTGACCAGGTTAGCCCACTATGCTAGTAGCCCCTTTTCAGGGGGACCCAAGGTGGTATTTATACTACTAGGACAAATTCGGACAGGGTATCATGGAGCTCAGAGAAACCAGGAGAAAGCATGGAGATGAGTGAAAACGCTAAACTGGTAGATTCACAAGTTATCAGCAAACCGCATGATTTAAATACAGAAAAAGAAATGATGGCCAAGAATGCTGACATCGAGTTAAAGGCAGGCACGCCTTTGAAAGAGAATTCAATAGGCAGTGATAATGTGAACGTAGCTGAGCTTTCACAAGAGTTACATGCCGCGGTGGAAGGAGAAAGGAAAGTAGTACCTTTAATGGATTCAGAGGAGCTTTTCCAGCAAAACCTCTTTGGGGAAGAAGATTCAACACAAGCGTCTGTTGTTACAACCCTCCAGTCAGAAGGGTTGCAGAATGACTTATTTATGGATTTAGTAGATATGAGTGATCCAGAAAATGGTTAAGATGTTTCCTGGGGTGAAATCATGGACACAATACAGAGAGAGGATGGGCAGCGAGCAGAATCGGTCGTAAAGAAATTGTATGCAGATATGGCAAAAGTATGAGCACAGGAAAAAAAAAAGAATAAATGAAAGATTTTATAGGTAAAAAAAGAAGTCATTTAAAGTAAGAATAGGAAAAAAGAAGATGCTGAACTGGAGAGGTACAAGGTATGGAATGAAATAATTGCTCCTCTTGGAAGTAAAGCAAACAAGGTAAGAGTTTTCATTCATATAAATAAAGAGACTTACTGTGGCACTATTTGTGAATATGGACAAATGATGGAAAAATTTATAGGAGAATATAAAAAGAAAAAAAGACTGTTGTCCATGGAATCAGTATGTATTAAGGACTTTTGTTCAGAGAAACAGAAAAGGAAGTATATATACAATGTAGACATGAAGTAGAGAAAGGGACTTTAAATGGACATTTATTGAAAATATGCAAAGATGTATTAGAAACTTCCAAAGTACATGATAAAAAGGGTTTATCGATTGGAGCATGGGATCATCTTGTAATTTTAAAATGTAGAAAATGAAAGATTGTGTACATTCCCAGCATTATAAATGTCAAGGAGGATAAAGGTATGTGAGGTATTTAGCTCAAACAAAAACTTGTTTTCTTTGTAGTAAATCTGATCACTTGATTAGCAATTGTGAAAAATGAAAATGTTATATTTATATATATATATATATATATATATATATATATATATATATATATATATATATATATATATATATATATATATATATATGGGGAATTATGGCATGATATGGATATGTGTAAGTTAAAATAGTATAAATGTAAGAAGACAGGGCATTTTGGTGTGAAATGTAAAGAGATAGACTCAGAATGCTCAGACTGATCATAGACAAGATATTAAACATTTAGAAGTAGAATCAGAAAATATAGATACAGAAACTGATTTAATACAGACAGGCATTTCAGAAAGTGAACAAAAAAAGCAAGAAAATAAAAATAAAAAAGAAGTAGTATTAGAAGAAGCAAGTACAGTTATTAGTGATGTGGAGGACATAAAATGGAATATAGTCTACCAAAAAAAAGAAATTTGATTGGTAAAAGAGTACAGGAAAAAAGTAAAAATGTAGTAGATCATAGTAAATTAAATAATCAAGACATTGCTACTTGTAAAATCTTAGCATTAAATGTTAATAGTTTAAAAAGTTTAGTAAGAAGGATAAGTATTATTGAGTGGTGTAAACAACAGCTAGTGATATTGTTATTTTGGAAGATTCTAGATTTTTAATGAAGAAAGAAAGATATCAAACTGAAATAAGGTGGGTCAATAATGTAACTTGCAATTTAGGGAATGAGACCTGTTCAGGCATAGTTATTTTGTATAAAGATACAGTATAAGTTTTAGATACTATTTTAATTATCCTGTGTGGACTTACTATTGTTGATATAAGATGGAACAATCAGGTTATGAAAGTCCTTGCAATTTATGCTTATGTTGCAAAGTGAAAGAGAGAGAATGTTTAGAAATTGAATTCAATATGTTGCTATAAGTATGGAGATAATTGTAATAGGAGATTTTAAGTGTAACCAAAGACATCAAAGAAAAAAAGATTATGATGTGAAATGAGTATTAGAACTTATAAAATGTGGGTAATTGAGAATTTGGGATAAAAGTACATGGACTTACAGTAGAGGAGAATGTAAAACATAGGTTCATAACAGGTTACTAGGCTAGCGGCCCTAGACCCTTTACAAGACTAGCCATGTTAATCCAAAGTATCCCTATTTGTTCTTTTTGGGTAGTTCACAGAACAAACAAATCTGTGAACAAAGCAGGTCTGTGATTAACACCGGCTACCCCTGTCCATGAGGGACATGGGTGCCACCCAGTGGTGAATTTGCAGTCTCCCATCCAGTTATCTAGGTTATGTTTGAACAGGGTCAGTGATGAGCTCTGTTTCATGTGAATAAGAAGTCTATTCCAGAGAAGCAGAAGTCTCTGGGAGACATATCTGTCTCTGCAGCATATTCTGTTAATGTCGCAAGGTGGGTTGCAATTGATAGAGTGAGTTACTCTCGAGCCATTTGACTTGCAGATGTGCAACATTTCCATTAGGGCAGTGTTGGAGATTGCCCTATTGGCCAGGCACATGTCACCTCTCAGCAGCCTATAAGATACAGAGTAAAGTGATAGGGCTTTCAGCATGTCCATGTAGGTCATGGTTTGGTGTCCCTGTATTTTCTTAGAGAGAAACCTCTGAGGGCTCTCCAGCTGCTGCAGATGTCTGATGAGGTACATGCAAAAGGGTGCATTATACTCTTTTAGTGGTCCGATGAGGGTCGAGTACAGTGGAGTTATAACATCCTTTGACCTGAATGCTATGCCCTTGCTTATGAGGTGCACTACATAGAAGCCTTTCCTAGACACAGGAACAGAAAAAACAGAAAAGGTTTATTTTCTACTTTCTTCAGGATTGCTAATAATAGAATTAAATGTTTTGGCAACAGTTTTTTCTCATCATAGAGCTATTTGGATTCAGTTAAAAGGAAATTATCAATATTTAAGAATAGCTAAAGAGATTAAACGAATAAATGAAGTTAAACAGGAAGAGTTCAGAAAATATGAAATCTTGGAACTGTGGCAAGATCATGTGGAGATGAAAATCTGGTTATATTTTAAACAAAACTATAAGAAATGTTATATGCAATGTGAACAAGAAAACAAGGGAACAAAAAATTAAGTATAGAGTATTAAGTAATGAAACATTTGACAGTCTGCAAAGACATGAAGTTTTCTTGAATAAGGCCAAAATAAAATGTTTATTATACAAACAAAGATACTTTTTGCACAGAAGAAAAGAAGAAATTGTGTCTTATTGGAGTAAGATTATTTAATAAGATAATAGTATAATGAGGCAAATGATAGATAAAAATTGTTTATTGTACAATACACAGGATAAAATTATGAAAACAGTAGAAAATTATACAGAAGCATTATTTAAAGGACAAAGCATACAAATGCATAAAAATGGAAAGTAGTTATTTTTTCAGAACCAGATATTAAAGAAATGGAGAAAAATTTTACAATAGAGGAACTGGAAAACTTCCTAAAACTCGATAATCTGACTTCAGCAGCTGGTCTGGATGGAATAGAATATTTAGTGTATAAAAATATGACTAGGGCACAAAAAGGGTATTATGTCTTTTGGCTTTTCCCGGTTAGGGGTCGCAACAGCAAACTCCGGTCCGCTAATGAATGGCAGTGGATTTTTACGGTGCTGAGTTGCCAGCCCGACACCCAACCTTCAAAGAAGGCACACCCATTCACACATGCACCTACCTGCATGTCTCTGTTGTTACAATCAGCTAGAGTGCATAACCAAGGGGCGACAGCTGCAAACTTTCCCTCTTAGTCCCCTCAACCCTTTCATCCATTTCACTGTTGATACATTTTGTTTAACTTATCTGTTTTATGTTAAGGTATTTAGCCGCTCGCAAAAAAGTCATAGCCTTCAGTCCCTCCCCCTCAATACTTATTCTTCACTAATTAAACACCAAACAAAGGTGCAAAGTCACAAGCTGCTTTTATCTTTAACTACATAGTGTGCGGAAAACAATGAGCAAAGGGGAATACAAATGTAAAAGAGAATAAAATCTGCCATTGCAGACTAGTAAGCAGCATACAACATCTACCTGTGCTATACTCTTACTGACAGTTTTTCTTAGAGAAACCTTCCAGTCCTTAAACAGGTTCCCTATTAGAACACCGAAGATGCATTCTTTCAAATGCGTCTTGGTCGAACTCAAAGGCCTGAAATGACAAAATATCGAAGCGGCTTCTTAGCAAATTCTTTCCCAGGGAAAGAATTCGCTTGGCCGCTTCATTACTTTGCTGTGTTCGGCACTGTAGTGCGGTCTTGGAGTTGGTATATTTAAGTAGGGGGGGTGGGGGGTGAAGCCCCCCATTTAATGTAATGTTTAAAGTATATTTTTTTGCTTTTGGTTGTTGTTGGAACAGCGATTTTTTTTCCCCTAGGAAAAAAATCGCTGTTCTGACAGTTCGAAATTGTAAGCTTTCACTTACATAGGGTCAATAATCACTGTTCACTTTTTTAAGCTTTCAGTGATCTAATATAGACCCCCTTGAACAGGGTGTCTGTATGTTTACCTTATTTCCTTTGCTTTCCTTTGCTAATTAGCTAGGTTTGCAGGGTGCTTTGGATTCTCCCCTGCTGTTCTTTACTTCAGTTTGATTGTTTCCCTCGCTTCCCCCATCCCCCAAATGATTGCTCAGGTACAGCACACCAAAGATTTTAAAAACCCTGGATGCCATATTTGCTCAACTTTTGAAGTGGAAAGCCCCCTAGGTGTAGTATCTTTAGTAAGTGTACACATGCAAAGAAATAGCAGCCGAGCAAAACTGTCCCTTGCCCCATTCCCTCTCCACAAAGTTATTTCTTCATTCCCTCACCCATACTACTATACTTAAATTCTCAGAAGGTCCACTGTGCTAAATTAAACATTACCTCTGCTTCTCTTTACCTTGGTGTCTTAGAAGACACTGACCTACTGCCTACCTTAGTTCTGACTTGTAATTAGTTTTTTTTGGCTGGCTAACTGGTGCGATCTGCCTCCATTGGATCTACCCGCTCTGTTCACCCGAGCTGCGCTCGGGTTCACTCCACTCTCCTACCATACCCCCAATTCTCATCCACCCCCACTTCATGTAAATTTATACTTAAGCATAACCACAATCAACACCCAATCCTACAACATCACATCAGCCAGTTCCACACCCAACTACATTAGTCCCTCCCTTCACTTCATCTTCCCCTCTCCACCTCTCCAGTCAGGTAGAAGTACACAACACACAATACTCCCAAAAAAACCTACGAAAGCACCCACTTGCATTTCTCTAACATTATATCTCTCCCTACATCTTTTACTATTCATACTTTATTCCCCATCTACTGCAACCTCACATACCAGCTCAACCTCAAAATGAAGCCTTTAAAGGCAACACTCCTCCATATCGCTACTAGCTTAACACTTATACTCCTGTACTCTCTCTCCACCTATGACACTCACTTAGTATTCACTACTCCCCCTCCCTGGCAAACCACCTAATTCCACTATCCAAGTTGTTTACAATAACACACTATAGCCTCAACCCTGTTCCACACCATCTATATACACTGTCACACAAAGTCCTTCCTCATCATCCCACATCACCAGTAGCTCTGAAATATTCAAAACTTCAACACAAATTCTCCAAGCTCCTTTTACACATAATTATGCATTTAAGGTGCTCAGGAGACATTCACCCTAATCCTGGTCCCACCCCCAAATGCAGTTCATTAGCCAGCCCTTCAACATCAATACTTGCTATCCTCCACCATAGATGCAAATCCTCCCTTCTTATCCTTAATATGAATGTAAGAAGCATAGCAAACAAAGTCTATGACCTACATGCCCTACTATCCGTTTATTCCCCCGACATTGTAACACTAACAGAAACATGGCTTAAATCAGATATCAGTAGCAATTAAATTACTGCCCCAGTTACAGCATCCTACGTAAAGACAGGAAAAACATAAAAGGAGATGATTTCACAATCTTATTCAAAGATCGCCTTATACTAGACCTTCTGGACCTTTCCATATCTGAATTTGATAATGCAGAATTAATATTTGCTAAGTTAACAATTAATCCAAAAAAACACCTAAATATCACACCTGGATATATTCCACCAGGCAACAATATCGCCACAAAAGTATACTACAATGGACCTCCATATCTCTCTACCACAAGAAACTGCACTAATGGGTGGCTTTAGTATTGATTGGCTCATTTCTTCCTCTCCAAACCCTACATTCCATATAAACCTTTATGGCTTCATTCAACTCATCAGGTCTCCCACTAGGACTGCTAAAACTTTAAAACATCAATCCATCCTTGATTGGATTTTGCTTAGCAACCTCAATCTCTCATCCCATGCAGGCTAACTCCCTGATTGTCTTAGTGACCACAACCTAATCTTTCTCCTAAGAAACTGCATTAAACAAAACTGCCAGCCCTCCATCCATCTAATCAGAAACAAAAAAACTTTGATCCAAGCAGGTTTATCTCTGCCCTTAAAAGCTGAAATTGGGAACCACTCAAGCACCTGCCTCTAGAATAAGCCGTTCTCTTCTTTAACTCCACCTTCCTAAACATACTCATCTTTCAAGCCCACCTAAAACTATTAGAGTAAAATCAAAATACACACCCTGGCCAAGTAAAGAATCCAGATCCCTACTCAGAACCAGAGATAAAGTCTGGGAACAATATCATAAAACCAAGTCCCATATAACTAAACAAACTTTCCTAGAACTCCAAAATAAAGCAAAGAAAAAGAGCAAAATTAGGCAAAAGCAACTACTATTACAACATACAGAACAACATCAAAATATTTAAAACTTCAACTTAAAAAAAATCAGACTTAACCAAATTGGAAACTTGCTACAACAAAATAGTCCACTTCGCAGCCAACCCTCCCCACCAAACCCACCACTGTATTGCTCTACATAAATTAAATTGGCTTGAGCTACCTAACCTTCTCCAACTCTACCAACTTAAATTCACACACACTATCATCTTCCATCCTGACAACTGCCCATCCTCAAGGAATTTGTTGTTCCCTACTCATGCCCACAAAGTATAAGATCTGCAGACAGAAACTTTCTCACAGTAAACAAAGCTAACAACACTCACAGTAAAGCCCTATTCTCAAATCAAATAACCAAATTATGTAACTCTGTACCCCACACCCTCCAAAACACACCTGAATCTACCAATTTCAAGCAACTACTATTTGAACATCTATCCAAGAACTAGCATTGTTCCTGCGTCTAACCTGACTGACAAGATATCTGTAACTCTCTCAATACACTGTCCACTCCTTGCCTCATTTTTTCCCTCTCCTCAGTATTTATTCCTACTCAAAAAAAAAAAAAATATATATATATATATATATATATATATATATATATATATATATATATATATATATATATATATATATATATATATATATATATATATATAAATCTCATTTGCTCATAACTATTATTTAATATGTACACATCACTAAGTTTATTTTTCTCATGTTGATCTTCACTGAAATGCTTGTGTTTTTCTTTTTGAATCTGTATCTGCTAGAAAACTGTACTGAATACTCCTTTCTATAGACTAACTAGATGATGTGTATTCTCCATCTTACTGTATGTATACTATTGTACTATCTAATTATTGTATTTTGCTTACATTTCTGTGGAGCTTTTCTCTCCGGGCCACTGCTGAAAATGGGCTTCTGGCCCAGCCAGACTTTCCCGGTAAGCAAATCGAAGTAAATAAATAATCCTCAAAATTTCTGGGCAGCAGTTAACAATATATTGCATCCTGGAAAAACAACCACTCCCACCCCAACAACAGTCAGAAACTCCGTTAACTTAGCCACTCAGTTTAATACTTACTTCACAGACTCAATTCAACAACTTGTAATGACCCAGGCCAGCCCCAACCACACCCCTCCTACCCCAAACCACCAACAGTTTATACCCTCCCAAAAGCAAAAACCAGTTTACACTAAACACAGTCTCCACTAACACCATCAATAAACTACTAAATAAACTTAAGCTCACTACCTTTGCTGCCAACAACCTCCCTGCTGACGTCCTGCAAATTGCAGCAGTAGCAATCGCATACTCTGTATCCATACTTATAAACAGGTCATTATCTGAAACTCATGTCCCCACCATCTGGAAAAATCTCCCACATCTTACTCTTACACAAAGGAGGTAACTCCACCAAACTAACAAACTATCGCCCAATTGCAATTCTATCCCCTCTCTCAAAACTTCTGGAAAGGGTCTTGCACACCCAACTTATGGACTATGTCCTTACACACAAGCTCCTATCTAATACCCAACATGGTTTTCGCCCCTCTCACAGCAACACCACAGCCCTACTGTCCCTTACTAACACAGTTAATCAGCCTAGAAGCAATGGTCAATTTGTATCAGCCATATTCCTGGACCTGTCCAAGACATGGTTAACCACTCCACACTCATCTATGTCCTCTCTTACCTTAGCCTCAGTCACCCCACTATCACCTCTTTCCAAAATTACCTAGCCGAACATCATCAGGCTGTCCACTGGCAACAAGATCTTTCACCCCTTCACCCTGTCACCTTAGGGGTTTCCCAAGTCTCCATCCTTGGTCTTCTTCTTTTTTCTCTTTTTACCAACCAGCTCCACTTGGCTACACCCCAGGCCTCAGTGGTTCAGTATGCTGATAACACTACCCTGATTTGCTCAGCTTCCTCCCTCAAAGACCTCCATATCATTACTCAAGATTCCTTCTTATCTATGGAATCCTGGTTCACTAGCTCCCAACTTAAACTAAATCCCAACAAAACAAAACTTCTCTTCAACTCAACTAGATACATCTCTCCATCCACAACCTTCAGTATCCTCTCTAGAAATAAAACTATTATCACCCCAACAAACCATACCAAATTACTAGGAGTGGAAATTGACAATAACCTGAAATTTGATATTCATAATGCCCAATCCATTAAAAAAGTTCACAAAAAACTAGGTCTCCTATATAGAAACAACAGATTTCTGACAAATAACACAAAAGCTACCATTGCTAGAACCCACCTCCTCTCAACTCTCCTGTATGCCTCCCCAGTCTTAATCAACCTCCGCAAGATATATCTAGCCAATCTCAAAGCCTGTTACAATAAAATTTCCAAGTTTGCCACTAATGCCTCATATAAGTCACACCACTACTCATCACTTAAGCAGCTCAAGTGGCTTGAATTCCCTCAACTTATTCTCTTTAATCAACTTACCTTTGCCCACAACATACTCTATCAATCAGAAAAAAACTCTGTGATCAAAGATATCATTCAGCCATATTCCTCCTCAAGACCCCTTTACTCCAGCAACAAACTACACCACCAAAGCTAACAATTCAGCAGATTAATCACTTTTTTCCAACTACATCTCCAAACACTAGAATAATCTACCTAACTCACTAGTAACTAACTCCTCAACACTTCAATTTAAAAAACTTCTAAAAACACACCTTACTACCACCTGGCTCTGCACCTGCAACTCCCCTGGATAACCTCTTCCTCCTTTTCACTCTATTATCATTACTCTTACTCTACTAGCATGATCTACCACTAATGGTAGTTTCACTTTAATTGTACATAATCATTTGGATATATCCACTAAATGTAAACAACCATTTTTTATGTAAATTACTGTTGCTCTACTTATTGTGCCTGAAACCACTATCTTGTATGTATTTGCTTCTCACTTGGCTGTATTTGTTTTTCTATTTTATGTATTTGTTACTCTTGGAGCTTTTCTCCCCAGCCCTCTGCTGAAAAAAGATCTTTGTCCAGTCGGACTTTCCTGGTAAACAAATGTAAAATAAATAATAAATAAAGAATGGAAAGCAAAATAAAGTTATGAATAAAAATATATATGGTATAAAAGGAAAATGTGTGCAAGAGTTACTTTTAGTTATACGAGAAGTAGTTAAATGATGTATTATATAGAAATAAGCTAGAATTATAGTAGGTGTTGTAAGTAAGGCATTTGATACTATTCAGCATAACATATTATGGGAGATACTGAAATCATATATTACAGGGACTACGATTATAAGAGTATGCATGATGGTGTATACGTTTAATATAGTAAAATATTGAATAATGTCTAGTTAAGTACAGAAACAGTACTTCAAGAGGGTATAAGACAAGGATGCCCCTTGAGTAGTATAACATTTTGTTTAGCAATGAGTATGATTTCCACATTTATAAAAAAAGAAATAGAAATGATGAGTTGCTTATCTAATGAGGGGGTAGTGCCAGTTTTACTTTCTTATGCAGATGACATTATTATTGTTAGAAGAAATGGAATAGGTATGAGTAGAATAATAAATGTTTTGCAAGATTTCTTAAATGTAATAGGATTGCAAATAAATAAAGAAAAAAGCCAAGGATTAGGTTTTGATGGTATGTTGGAAGGTATTAAATTTAATTTAACAAACATAAAAGTGATTGAGATTTGTTTTGGGAAGCAGGAAAACACATTGCAATCATGGAAAGAAAAAAAATGAAAAAAAAAGAATAACGTGTAGTCTGGAAAACTTTCAGATTGTCATTTAAAAATAAAGTTTATTTGATTAATTCTATTTTTTTAACTAGTAAATGTCTTTAGTATAACTGTTTCACATGAAAAGGAAGTTTATAATAGCATTTTTTCATTTATTTGTGGTTCTAGATTGAATCCTGTTAAGAGAGACATGTTGTATGTTATTAGAGAAGACGGGGTTTTATGACTGATTAATACTATAATTTATGCAGCATTGCTGCACTTGTTTAAGATATTATAATATTTACAGTGTAATTGTGACTTATTACTAGTACAGATACTGAAATCTAAGTATAAAGAAGAATGGTTATATATTTAGAATAACAAAATGAAAAGTCTATGGATTAATTATGAAATAAAGAGTTATCAAGAAAAAATCTTGTCATGGAAAACAAAACTTGATGAAATAGAAAATAGAAGAAAATGGTATAATAATGTTATGAAGAAATATTTTTGTATACCCATGTAAACAGTTATCAAAAGTTAGAATTACAGCTATTCAAGCTAGAATGTTAAGATGTAAGGAAAGTCAAGATTTTTTTTATGGAGACTTAGTATACAAAAGCTCCTAGTGAAAGTAAATATGCCATATAAAATGAAAAAGGATAGAATGCGTTTGTATTGTAAAAGAATGTGAGACCACTGAGCATGTTTTTCTTGAATGTTGATGAATTAAAACATTATGGAAGAAGTTAGTTGATCTGAAATATTTAGAAGGAGCTGAAAATGCAAGTGAATTAAAGATGGACCGAATGGATCGAATATGTTTATTATAAAGGAAAATGTGAAAATATGTAACAAAAATCGATAAAAAATGTCTTATATCTTTGGGATTTGGCAACAATGTTAAAGAAAATAAGATTTTGTTTATGGAAAATTGAAAGGGGTTCTCATAACTAAATATAATTTTTCTTGTTATTATTTTGTAAAGAAAAAACGAAAAAAAGTTACTTATGTAAATAATGTATTATAAATCATTGTGTATAAAAGTTTTTGAGAAAATAATGTTTACAATAAATTGAAATATTTGAACTTGATCTATAGTTAGATTAAGATTTATATATCTTTAAATATTTTAAAGAAATTAAAGGAAAATGCAATACAAGGCACATTATAGGCTTTAAGGAAAGATAATGATGTTGTAGAAGAAAAAGAAAAAGATACTGTTTCTGTTAGTTTACTCAAAGTGTTTTATGTCTTGTCTTACATGTTGTCCATCTTATGACCTTATGACCTGTCCAGGGACCCCATTGTTATCCCATCTGTATTTGCAATCCATTCAGTTTACTTGGTGTAACTAACTCCCAGTTTTTCTGGTTCTGAAAGAAACATCTGTAGCTGGTATCTGGATCTTGTATGTTACTCATACCCTTTGATATTGTAGGTGTTGAGGCACGATCAGGATAATCAGTAAATGAGAAGATGAACCTTCTATCTCTGCAGCACAAAATAAGGTTACATAGGCTTTGGATGAGATGGTTGCATGGACTGAAGCAATGGACAAGATCTTTTATATACTCCTGTCGCTCACAGGGATTATGTACAAGTATATAAATGGATTCAAATTTGGGGTATTTAGGTACAGAGCATCAAACCTGGAATAACTTTCCCTATCATGTATAAAATAATAGAGAATTTAGAAAACTACGATGCATTTATTTATGCTTCTCCAGTAAGTATTAACAACAGATATGTTCAAAGTGAGTTAGAAGGGTTTGCATGCAAAATGTATAAGACTGGTATCTCACAGAAGATCCCCTACTGCACAGAAGTTAATATGCACAGCTGAGAAGTATCACCAAGGGATACATAGACAATGATACGATGCGAAAAAAGATGGTAAGCTCACCGTCACTGTTATGTTGAGGAAAGTAGCTGCTGGCTCACTCGAATAAGGGGTCAAACAAAGATCTTCTTATTAAATAAATGTAGAGTTTAATAAACACCAACCACAAGAAAAACGTACACTTTTACAATTTTTGTTAAGCGCTTTCATCTGCTTATCGCAGACTTCATCAGAACAGCTGATCAGTATGCTTAGCAATCCATTTAAAAAAACTTTTTGGTGCCAATCTGATCACCATTTTTAAAAAGCCCTTACACTATTATACTCAATGTGCAAAATTATAAAATATATGAATCTATAATAGCTGTAAACCCAACATCACTTAATTATAATACATTTCACAAACAATCCTAGCTAAAATACATTATTAAAACCATATTTTTCTATGTAACAACTAATATAAATATCAGATACTTATATTAAAAAATATATATATAAAATTATAAATTATATTGCTAATAAAAGAAAGGGTTTTATAGAAATAGATTCATTAATACCCGGTTCCCTGGTTGAATCTGTTAAAATTTGCCACATACTTTCTTTTTTACTTAAAAGTGCCTTAAAATTACCTCCTCTGTTGGATGTAACAATTTTGTCTATAATGGCAAATTTAAAACTATGTTGTTCACCATTCTTTTCAATATGCCTACATAGCGCATTTTTTTGATCATGTACCCTAATTCTGTACATATGCTCATACATTCTTCTCTTAAATTGTCTCTCAGTTTTGCCTATATAATAGGCTGAGCATAATGTACAGCTAGCCAAATAAATAATATTTTTACTATTACAATTCCCCTTTTTAAATCTGATATAAGTCTTATTTATATCTTGTAGTCTAATTCCATCATTTTCATTAATCAAGCAACACTGATTACATGCTCCACATTTAGTAGAAGCTTTGCTATTATAGGTTCATGGATCTTTCTTATTATTCCCTATTTTCACCAACCTCTTAATATTCATGCCCATTTTGTACACAAAACATGGTTTCTCACCTAGTATAGCTTTGATCTCTTCAGCAACTATTAAATTGTTTCAATATCTATAAATAATATCCATTACATTTTTCACATGGGGAGAATATGTTAATGTGCAACCTCTATTTATGGGTGTGTTCTTTAATTTTTCTTCATTCTGTTTGCTATTGTCTTGTCCTGTTCATAAGATGGTTATGTACTTTTTGCCCCATTCTTTAATGACATATTGTGAAACATCCTTAAGCATCCCCTCAGGGTAGCATCTATTCCTGAACATTGACTTTATATATTCAATTTCTTCTACCATCGTATTATAATCTGAGGACATTCTGGCGGCTCTTATGCATTGCCCCTTGAAAATATTTTTAACATATGTCGTGGGTGTTGACTAGTAAATTCCATATATCCATTTGTGAAGGTTTTCTTTCTATAAATCTCTGACTGAAACCCCTTCTCTGTATGTCTGATAAATGTGTCCAAATATGGAATCCCATCATAACTTACATTATAAGTACATTTTAAAAAACTATTGGAATTATTCAAATAATTTATAAATTCATCTATCATATTTTCAGGACCCTTCCAAAGGACAAACATATCATCCAGAAATCTTGTATAATAAGAAATATATTTGAAATACTTGCTCGTAAATAAATATGTACTCTCCCACTCTAGCATAACCATATTAGCAAAAATAGGGGCACAAGATGCCCCCATGGCTACCCCCCTCTTTTGTTTATAATATTCACCTTTGAAATATATAAAATTATTATCTAATACAATTCCCATCATATCTGTAATAAGATTTATACAATCCCAAGTCATACCTGAGTATTTTCTGAGACTACTACAAAAATCTTCCAGTACCTGATCCTTGGGAATGCATGAAAAAAGATCCACTACATCAGTAGTGATATATGTTAACTTATCTTCCCATTTGTCTGAGGTCAGTTGAGCTAAAAATATCCAAGAATCCTTAATAAGGTGAGAAATGTTCTTATAGATGGGTTTAACCCAAGTATCTATAACAACACCAATTTTTAATGTCTTGGACTTACTCCCAGATATGATGGGCCGAAAAGGGGGTTTTACAATGTTTTTATGCACCTTAGGTATGCCTACTATGATAGCTAGAGTGGGGTATTCTACCTTCATAAACTCATAAATGTCCTCATAAATGTTATATATATATATATATAGAGAGAGAGAGAGAGAGAGACACACACACACACACACACACACACACACACACACACACACACACACACACTATATCAAAGAATAAATGGTGTAGTAGTTGATGTTTGAAGGCCATTTTATTTATATGCTGAATGAAAAAAAATAAATAAATATATGTGGTGTGATATTCTCTGATGAATAAGAAAGTCATGTAGCCAAAGTTAAAGCCATTTTAAATTCTTTATGTCAAGCTGGAGTTGATGGCTAATCCAGATAAGTGCAAGATAGTTATGGCAGATGTCTGCTATTTGGGTTATGTAATAGGCAGAGTGATAGCAAAACCACAGGCTGAAAAAGTTAAAACTGTACAACATTGGACTGTGCCAAACACCATAAGGCAAGTTAAGGTTTTTTTTTGCTCCTGGATAGCTATCCCATAGAAGTGCCCTGGCTCTGTGCCGCCCAACGTTAGTTCCCAATGCCTCTATCAAGTAGAGCCACTGGAGTGATCCTCAGGGTGAACTTTCTATTTCTCATCCACTCATCAAGATTTCCCCTGAAGAGGGCCAATGAGCTGCTCTGCTTGACTTGTATGGGAAGTCTATTCCAGAGCATGGGTAGTCTCTGGGTTATGAACCTGCCCCTCCAGCATGTTCTGTTGATTGTGGTAATGAGGTTGAGGTCTATGGAGCGTGTGGTGTGGAGAGATTGGGATTTCTTTAGATGTAGCATTTCTATCTGAGCTGGGTCAGCCATGGCTTTGTAAGTCAAACAGAGATTGCCTCTTAGTAGACGATATGAGGCAGATAATAGCTGGAGTTTTTTTGATTCTGTCCATGTAGGACATGTGTTTAAGGCCTAGGATCCTCTTAGTGAGGTACATGCCAAATGGGGCATTATACTTTATGACTGGTCTAATGAGAGAAGAGTAGATAGACATGATGACCTCTTTCTTCCTGGATGCAAAACCCTTGGTAATGAAATGTGCCACATAGAAGGACTTTCTGACCACAGTGGCAATGTGGTGGTCGAAGGAGAGGTTGCTGTCAACCTATGTTCCCAGATATCTTATAACACCTTCAGTGTTCAGTTGGCTCCCATTGATGTGGTAATTAGTGGGAACTGAGTTTTTCCCAAAGGGGATGACGACGCAGTTTTTGGCATTAAGCTTAAGGCCATGGTTTTGACACCAGTCATTGGTCTCAGTGAGGCATTTCTGTAGGATGTCTGCATCACTTGGGTAGTTAATAATGGTTCCCAGCTTGCAGTAATATGTGAACTTGGTCGACCAGATTCCCTCCGTGTTGGCCCGGACTTCTGAGAAGTAGATGCCAAATAGGAGAGGACCCAGAACCAATCCATGTGGGACTCCACTTGTAACTAGTCAACAGTCTGACTTGGAGTCCGCTACTTTCACACTGTGAAGTCTATCTGTAAGCCAATTTGCAACCTACCTAATGATATAGGGGTTGATGCCTAGTTTGGTGAGTTTATCAATAATTCCTGAATGAGGAATGGTATCAAAGGCCTTGGCCAGATCGAGGTAAGTTATATGAACTGCCTTACCTTCATTCAAAGCTCTATTGATTGACTCAAAAAAGTCAGCCAGGTTAAGCAGGTCTATCTTTCACAAAACCAAATTGCGTGGGATCTATCATTTGGAGGTTCCCTATATCCATGTTAATTAGGTCTATGATGATGTGCTTCATAGCCTTATGTATAAGACTCATCAGGCTAATGGGGCAATAATTTCCAGGGTCTGTAGTCGCTTCTCCTTTATGGAGAGGGATGACTGTAGCAGTGCACCATTCAGTAGGGACAAAGCCTGAGGTGAGGCTGTGAGTGAACAGGGCACACAGATGTGGTGCAAGTTCTCTTTGTAATTCATGTAGAACACAGCCAGGGATATTGTTGGGTCTCATGGAAGCTGTATTCCTGGCCTTGGACAATGCAGCTTTAACCTGTGCTGCAGTAATGCTGGGTGCCTGGCATTCTTCTGGTATTGAGATTGGTCCTTTAGGGGGAGACAGGGGTAAAGTTGGCACTGAATCTGTCGGCCATTATGTTGGCAATATCTGTTGGCTCAGTATAGGAGGTACCATTGTGCAGTAATTCAGAGCAAATCTGGGTATTGTTGTGGAGATTCTTGATATAACTATAGAAGGCTTTGTGGTTGTTTTTAGTGTCTGACACAGTTCTGCTTTCATAGCTGGGTTTGGAGGTTTTGATGAGGGATCTCAACTTTTTGTTGAGGCTGATAAGGGATTTTTTCCAGTCTTGGGACTTCACCTTTTTCTGCAACAGTTTCTTCCTTCTGTTGTAGCATTTATTAATGGCAGGGGACCACCAGATTGGCTTCCTTTTTTTGGAGGACGGCGTCTTGGTTCTGTTGGGTATGGCTAGTTCCATGCACTTATGTACGTGTTCATACAGTGTATTGCTGTATAATTCGGCAGTCATGCATCTATTTTCCAATGGCATAGGTGCAGTGAAGTTAGCCACCTCTGTTTTTGAGAGTCCAAAGTCAGCTTTGGAGAAGTTTTTCATAGTGGATACCTTTGCGGGGGGAGGGGGTGAGATGTGGATTTCCATGGTGATTAGTTTGAGGTCGGATATAACCAGGGAGAAATTGACTATTGGTGTAGAGCAAAGGTTGCCCATGTTAGTAATAACCAGGTCAAGGATGCTGCTTCCTCTAGTGTGGAAGAATGAGCTGGTCCAGGGCATTGGAACTGATGAATTCCAGGAAGCGTTGGGCCAGTGCATTGATGCAAGAGTAGTTTTCCCAGTTGATGAAGGGGGTAGTTGAAATCACCTAGTATGAGAGTGTTAGGTTGTATCTTAATAGTTTCCAGGGTGCTTAGGAATGTGGAGTGAGAGTCTTGAGAAATGGCTGGGGACCTATAGCAGGCTACGACCTGAATCGCCATCTTACCCAATGTTAGTTGTACCTGTAGTATCTCAGATGCGTTATGCAAGTTAAGTGGAGAAGGGAAACAGAACAAGCCTTTAGACAAATAAAAATAAGTTGTGTTTAGAGCTGTTTCTAGTGGCTGCAGTATTTTTGAAACAGATGCTTCTGAGTTAGGTAGTGGCACAGTTTTCTCTCGGGTTATATGTTAAGAAGAGCACTCAATCAGCTATATTTACAGAAAACGTAATAATGCAGGAAAACGTTACATGGCTAAAGAGAGTATTAAACCATTATTTGGGTCTATACCACTTTAAATACTATAATCTGCAGAGGGTGTTTGTGTTTATCACAGATCATGCCCCACTTCAGTGCTGGGATAACAAAAGGATACCGATCCATATGGTACAAAACATTATCCACCCCTATAGTGCCTGTTTTTATGTGTTGGCAAATAGGCAAACCATCCAGTATACGAAAAGCTACTCAGGACAAGCTAAAGATTTTACTGCTCAGTGCTAGGAGTCTCAACAAGAAAATGCACTCCCTGGAAGCACTCCTCATCCTGGAGAACGCTGATTCCTGTGCAATTACTCAAACATAGTTCAAAGTCACAGAAAGCACTCCAGCACTGCATGACTATAATACCTTTCATATGTTCTGACCACCCACTGAACATGAAAGAGCAAAAGGCTGAGGTGTACCTATCTACATAAAGGATAAACACACCACAAGACTGGTCAAGCAATATGACATGCTTGAGCTACTCCATGTCCAAGTAACATTACTATGTTCTTGCCAGCTTCAGGTCTCCCACCCTAAATCAGGAAACCCATACATCATACCTGAAGTTACTAGAATCACTCACCATCCAGTCCAATACCTTACTCATGAGTGATTTAATTGCCCCTCCATTAACTGGGAAGTATACATGACCACTAACATGCAGGCCCAAACATTTCTTGACTTTGTAATTTCAAATGCCCTGGGACAGCTAGTCTGTACTCCCACTAGGGGAACAAATATCCTGATCTGGTACTTACAAATATGGGACAGTGCTGCACCCCCCCAGTGTGATATCCTCACTGCTAAGATCAAATCACAAAGCAGTCTCCCTTCAAATAACAGTAAAACTAGTCCCCCCCCACCTAATGAACTTCTCTAAGTTAAATTACTCCTGTTAAGGGACGGCATAGCTAGTTTCGAAGCTCCCCCAATCCAGAAAACACAGAAACCTATGCAGAGGTATACACAGAAGCCCTGTACAACCATATAAACAATAGCATAGAAAAGTGGGTACCAGACCAAAATAAACCAATTCCAAACCACAAAAATAAGCCACCCTGGTGGCTCCCTGGTATTAATAGGGTGTACAAAAAAAAAAGAAAATCCTGTCAAGAAGTAAGAGGGAATGTGCATAACAGAGAAAAATGCCCATTATTAGTGTAAACAAGTGACTCAGGGAACTAGTCAAGTCTCTGAAAGCAGACTCTGAGGTAAAATAGCTTACAACTCTAAGAATAATCATAAGCCATTTTTGAGATATTTCCACAGTCCTAAGGGCAACACCCAACAATGTGTAGAATTAGTTAGATATGGCATCACCTATACTCAGCCGGAAGATATAGCATATCTGATGGCTGACAAATTCAGCTTACATTTCACCTCCCCATTACCCCTAGTTCTCCCAAAGAAACACCATACAAGACTCCACTGCCAATTATTAGCAAAGAACAAGTTGCCACTGTGCTCGCTAAAGCTAAAAACAAAACTTCAATGGGACCTGATGATATGCCAAGTTGCCTCTTAAACAGCTTAAATCAGGACTTATTAGGCCTGTTAGGATCTCTATTTAACCACAGCCTCTGGAATGGCTTTGTCCTGATAGAGTGGAGGACAGCAACAATCAGCCCTCTGCATAAGGGGGGACCATTTACTGACCAGGGAAATTATAGACCAGTAAGTTTGACTAGTCTTATGTATAAGGCCATGGAAAAAATATCATGGACCTGATAAATAATGACCTAGGAAACCTGAAAACACTGGACCATCAAGAGGCCAATTACTAGTGGTATGCCTCAGGGCTCAGTGCTGGGACCACTCCTGTTCAGAATATACTTCTCTGACGTCAAGGCTAATGTGGAAGGTCTCTGGATGACCAAGATTGCCAACAACTGCAAGCTACAGCCAATCATTGAATCCACCAGTGATGGAAATATCCTTCAGGAGGGTCTAAATCAGACAAATGACTGGTGATAGAGTCATTGACTAAAACTAAATGTATCAGATACACTATCATAACTTTTGGGAAGTCAAATATATTTGCAAATTGCAGCACCACTAGCACACCACTGCAAGTGGACTCAGAGGTTTGAGATCTAGGTACATAGATAGAAAGCAGCCTGAACTTTGACTGCCATGTGTCTACAGTGGTGAGGAAGTCCTTCAATGTGGCACATCATCATCCAGACAGGCAGCAGCATATTTGGTAAGAGATATAAAAATGTTTTTTTTTTTGGCCCCCTTGGATCTCATTTTTACTGGCCCAGCCCACAGTAGCCAATGACTAGGCCAGTTCTACTCTCCAACCCCCCCAGATGACTCACTCCATTTTGTTGGGGTCAGTTATGGATCCTGAGAGTATTCTGAGGGCTCAGCTCATCTGTGCTTCCTAACCACTCCCTTTACACATCCTCCTACACTTGTTGATTACATCTGAAAGAAACTCCCCTCTATGGACTGGGCCTCCAGTTATGAACTGTATCAGTGAGTGCCCTCCTATCTTCAGTGGTCCACCCACCTCTTCCCTGTAGCTCTGTCAGTTCCCCAATCCACTAATTTAACATGGGTCAGCTGGGCCATGGTGAGGGCTTACAGCCTCTACACAACTGGAATAGCCAGGGATCTAAAACTGCTGTCCTTCAGACTCTGGAATGTTGCAAGTGCTCCATGAAGACCAAAACACAGAGATCTATAATGGAAGAACCCATCTGTTGTGGAGCATGTCACTTTTTCTTTAGTGACTACAGCTAGTGAAATTTGCCAATAATCTTTGGTTAAGTAAAAAGTGGACAGAAACCTGGCTTCGCCCAATTTCTCAAGCAGTTCATTCACTCAAGCCATGGAATATTTATTTATTATTTATTTATTTTACATTTGTTAACCAGGTTAGTCTGACTGGGCAAAGCCCTTTTTCAGCAGAGACCCAAGGAGAAAAGCTCCAGATAGTACATTGCTTAAACATTATGTAACATAAACAATTGTTTCAAGAGAGAAAAAGAAAAAACAATGAGAACCTAATACTAACTTTACATAACTAGTTCAGTTCTTACATAAGAAACAGATTCTAGAGAAAGTAATAAAAGTACAAGTAACTCATAGAATTATCATTAGAGATAAATCAGCATAATGGGCAAACAGATAAATGTTCTTAATAATAAAGTATGAACAGTTTTAAGCAAGATTAGGAAGATATAAGTAGTAAGAGCTCCTAAAGTTGCAAACAGTGAAAAAAAAAAGGAATATAAAAAAATAAACAAGGTAAAGAGTAGTAGGGGATAGAAAAAGTAATAAGATAAGATCAAAGCTAGTATGTAATAAAAGAGAAATAGAGGAAATAAGTATTTGTAGTAAATACTAGTAGGAAAAAGAACAGGTAGGAAGCCAGAGAAAGGAGTAGTGTGGTAGTAGCTGAAAGGACAGCAGTCTATTAGTAGAGGAAGAAAACTTATGTTGGGTCATGACAGAGACATGACCATGTTTTGTGGAGGTAGTCTTTAATTGCTATTTTAAATGTGTTAGGGTCAGTGATACATCTGACATTATGAGGAAGTTTGTTCCAGGCATTTGCTATGGAATAGGTATAAACTATTTTGCCAATATTTTTAATTGGGCATATAGACTTGCAATAGGTTCTGTTGCGAGCTTCGGAGACAGCGACTGGGAGTATAGGAATGGATGAGAGTGGAGAGAGAGGGACAGGAAGATGGTTGATGTAAAATTGAATGAGCCAAGAGAAGCTGGAGTATTAGGATTTGGTGATAAAATTCTAGCCACTGTAGGTTTCTTAGGGCCATGCAGTGGTGGGTGCGGTAAGGTAGGTTATAAGTAAAATGAGCTATTTTGTTACAAGTGAGTTCCAGTTTAGTGAGAAGATTTGATTGGAGGTGTGTGAGAATAGGGGCTGCATAGAGCAGTGTGGGGAGTAGAAAGGCTTGTGCAAGGGACAGTCTGGAAACATTTGTAAAGTATTTATTATGTCTGTAAAGCAGGCCTAGTTTTTGATGGGTCTTTTTAATGGACTGCTGAGTGTGTAGATCAAATTTGAGATGGTCATCGATAATAACTCCTAGGAGTTTAGTGTGGGGTTCAGCAGAGATGGTCGTGTTATTCAGGGAGGAGACAAAGAAGGAAGTTTTGTGATGCTGAAAGGTAGTAGGGAGAAATAAAAGGAGTTTAGTTTTCTTCGGGTTCAGTTGTAATTGGTAGAAAGTAATCCATCTTTTGACAGAGTGTAGGGATTCTTGGGTGAGGGTATGAAGGTGTGTGATATTGTCAGAGCAGGAGATGATTGTGGAATCATCATCATATTGAATAATGGTAGAGAGTGGTAGAGAGTGGACAAGAATAGTGGAGGTCATTAATAAAGATGTTGAAAAGTACGGGCCAAGGATGGAGTCTTGGGGCACCCCAGTTTATAGAGATAGGGAAAGCAATAAAATTAGAAGCCAGTTTTAGGAAGTGAGAAGGTAAGATGTCAACAGATGGAGAGCATGTTTTAAGTTTGGACAGAAGGGATTTGATGTAGGATGAGCGGACAGGTTTAAGAAAAAAGATTGGAGAACTGGTAGCATTTGGTGGTGTGGGGTCGGTAATAGTATCAGTTTTGGTGAGGCTGCAGATGGAGTCAATGAAGAAAGAATTTAGGAGTATAGCTGTATCAGAGGGAGAGCTGTTTGGACAGGGATTTGGGGAAGATGGGCACCCAGGGTGCAATAACTTATTAACAGATTGCCAGAATTTTGGGGGCTTGGAGTGAGGATTGTTGAGGTTTATGAAAAAAATTTTGTTTGACAAGGATGGCCTTTTTTTGTTAAACTGCGTAGCTGTCTGTAGGTATGAAGATCAGAAATGGATTTGGATTTGTTCCATTTTCCTATGTACCATCTCTCTTAATCATTAGGGTTGGGGTGCCTTATGTACGCCATGGGGGCATATTGCGTTTTAATCTTTCATTTCCTGATATGGGCTAGGGGGTTGAGTGTGTCTAGGAAAATGTTGTTAAAGGCAACAACAGCATTCTCTAAGGGGAGATTATGGAGGAAGGACCAGTTAATAGAAGAGAGCAGCCTGTTGAAAGTGTCAAGGTTAAAGTTTGAGAGTTTACGACAGTCTTTGTATTGTTGAGGTTTGTGCAGTTGAGGAGAGTGTCTTGTTACATAGGTGGGATGGTGATCACTAAGTGTGTCAGGCAGAGCGGAGGGGTTATGGTTCATATTGGGATTGGAGGTGAGGGCCCAGTCTAGGGTGGAGCTAGTGTTACTGTGTTTGTTTAGTCGGGTTGGGTTTGAGATCAGCTAGGAGAAGCTGAAGAGGTTAATTGAGGAGTTTGGGCTGTCAGTGTTTAGGGCATTCCAGTCATTGTTTACATCTCCCAAGACAACAGTTTCATAGGTGATGTTTTGGGAGGTCCAAGAGAGAAGGTGTTCTAAGATAGGGATGTTATTTCCGGGGAGAATATAAATGGAAACAATAGCTATTCTTTTGTGAGTGTTTATCTGGCAATTAGCTATCAGGATTTCAGCAGGATGAAAATCTGGGGGAGTGATTGGGAGACGGTGAAGGGTGAGCTGGTTAGAATAGAGGATAGCAACACCTCCACCTTTCTTTTTAATTCAGTCATGCCTTAGGATATTATAACCAGGTGAAAGCATTTCAGTATTAGCTATGTGAGGCTTGAGCCAGGTTTCAGAGAGGCAAATAATATTAGGGGTGTGTGAAGATACACTGGCATGGAAAGAGGAGATTTTGTTCATGATGCTTTGAATGTTTATGGATAGTACAATTAGGTTCTTAGTGGATGTGGGAAGTATTAGGTGCAGAGTTGTGGAGGTGAGAGGTATAGGCTGAGAAAGAGGAGCAGTTGTTGTGTCCAGGGTTTGGGTGTATATTGCCAGATTGCAACAGGTTGATTATTAGTTTTCTGAGGTAATTGAAGAGATTATTCTGGGGGTGGAGTCTTGATTTGGTTATGTAAGGTGATGAAGGGTGAGGAAAAAGCTTAAATTTATGTAATGAGGAATTGGTATGCATAAAGAAAGATGGTGCAATAATGAAAAAATGAATGTGAGAGTGGCTTGTTAGGGGAAAGGTACTAGTAGGAGAGGAGAGTTTGAGGTGGAGAGTGCCTTCATAAGAGGTTACTGTTGCAGCTAGAAAGAGTAAGGGTGTGGTAACGATAATGAGAAGGAAAGTATTTGTATTAAGTAGATTGGGAATTGACATGATGTTGGTGCTTGAGGATAAGTCAAAAAGGTTTTTAAGTGAATGTGTTTGAGACTAGTGGATTGAGGGAGTATTGAGTAACAGAAAGAGATGTGGCTGGTTGATTGAAGTAAGAAGGAAGTGATTGTTGATTGGAGAGTGCTGGCAGAAGTTGAGGGGTGTAAGCGGGTGTGGTTAGAGGGATAAGAGTATAAAGTTAATCAAAGTGGGGTGGGTGGGAATGGGGGTAAGGTAGGGGAGTGAAGTGAGCCCAAGCATAGCAAATTTAGATATGTTATTTAGTTCCTAAAGTCAGTGTAAAAACTTATAGACCATGAGGATTGCAGACAAACAGATTGAGACTCTGGCACTGACTTTAGTATTTTTCAATAATTCTATGTTTATATTATTTTTCATTCTTTGTCCCTGATTGGCATTGAGACTCTGGCTTTTAGCATAGTTTTAAGTGTATTTTTTCTACAGGCAAGGTTTCTAAGCTGTGCTATATTAAACTGGTTTTACTAAGCAGCTCTGAGAATCTGTTCTTATTCCTGAGTACAAATTCTTTCACTTCTTGTTTCTGACTCTCTGATAGCGTAGCCCTTATTTTGATTGCAGAATGTATTGTGGGAACATTCACTTCCCTGCAGACACACTACAGAAGCTTCAGAATCTGTCCGTTGTTTCAGAACTTTTTTGTGATAGGACCCTCCTGCCCTCCTTTTTCATAGTCGTGTAAGCTCACTTCATTTACTTTCTTTTTGACTTTAAAAAGGCCCTGTTGCTTTGCAAGGAACTTGTTTACAGCAGTGGGTACTGATACAGTTATGATACTTCCAGGTTTGAACTTTTCAATATTAGCAATTTTGTTACATGGTCTCGTCTGACTGCTGTACCCTTCTCATATATTTTATTACTACAGGCATTACAGTTCATCACCTGTCCAGATGATCCATAAAATGCTCTATCAAACTTTTAAATGGGATGTTTTCTTCTACCTTTTTTCTGCTATATCTAGCAATTTGTTTTTTTCTGCATCTAATAAGCCACAGTGATGCAGTGCAAATTGTGTGACTGTGGCTGAGGCGTGGAGTACTCTTCCTCTAGAAAAGCGAAGATATGGTAGTAATTAGTCCCAGTTTTCCCATTTGCCTCTACAGATTTCAGAGTTTTATTAAAGTATTCAACTCGTTAAACTGCTTGAGGTCAATAAATAAGTGTCCTTATATAATTCACTTTAAAACATAGACAGCATTCATGCATTATTTTGGACATGACTAGGGTGCCTTGGTTAGTAAGACTTTTTCTAGGATTTTCTGCCCTTGAAAATAGCATGCTGTTTTTTTTGTTTTGTTTTGTTTTGTTTTTTTTTTTTTTGCTATGAACTTTGCATTGACTCTTCAATTCCTAACTGGCTGTCTGAAATGTGTTATGTACTAATTTCATTACCAGTGTTCTAAAGAGTTTAGGAACTAACAAATGGTTCAGTATCTGTTGTTACGCTCTTTGGTTATGCAGATCATGTCTTCGCTCAAAGTAGAAGGAAGTAGTGGGACTATTCTGTTCTTTGGGTTCTGTATCTACCTTCTTTGTGTTCTCTCTAGTTCTGCTTAGAGTATCACTTTCACATGGAAATTTTTGAAATGAGCACAGCTGATCTGAAGGTCATTAAAGTTCTTGTATTCCTCAGTGTTTTGACATGAAAGGGAGGATCTGGCCTATTTTACTACAAGTACTGATACAGCCTTTTTTTCATCTAGTTTGTAATTTTCTTCCACCAGCGCTACTGGCTGCTTCCCTTTCTCTTCCTCTGGGGTGGTTGTTCCTGCTCTTCCCTTGTAGCCTTGTTTCTGATCTGAATGGCAGTCCAGTTAGTACAGCAAGAAGATGATTTTGACTCTGTTCAGGTTATATCTTTTCTTTTTCTTCAGTACAAGACCCATCTGCCACTTCATCATTTTGTTTTCTATGTGCTTTTTATATCCTTTGCCTCAATGATCATGAGGCCACTGCCTGCTGGATTGGGTCACATTTGTTCTTCATGGTGGGGAATACGGCCACAGATCTTTTAGGAAGACAGCTATCCAGAGGGGCCATCATCCAAGCAGACTCTGTGGTATTTGGTGCTCTCACCACAGTCTCAACAATGAGATTATTTTACATGAATGCTCCTAAATCCTCGCCTTTGATGGTGATTTTGTCATCTACATTTTCATGGGAACTGCCTATGCCCTTCTAATAAATTGTGTAGTTCTTCTACATATAGCCATGAAATGGTAACTTCACTAGCTAGGCAGGCTACACCCCATGTCATACGAGCACCCACTCTTCCTTCTGGTGTCATCCCTGACTTCCAAATTGCAGAGGGAAGTAGTGGCACAGACCACCCAGGACCTAATACCCCAGAATGTGCATACCAATCCTCCCAGACTTTGTCGTGAAGAGCCTGAGCCACTAAATAAACTCATATCACCTGAGTCATAATCACTACCTTCCCTAGTTTCAATAATAATTTCCATTGTTGTATTCTTAACTTGGGATCCTTCGCTGCTCGTCCCTACACAGACTTCTTTTATCACTTTAACTTTTGGAGATCTTTGATAAAACATGTCTTTCCTATCAGTTTCTACACTGATTTCCTTCAGTGTTTTAATACCAGTCTTTTGTCAGGACTCATATTTATCTCATCCTTCCACTCTGAAGCACACTTTAGCTTCTTTTCTGACCAACAGTCCTGCATTTTTTCCTGGGGCTATGTACTTCTGGTTCTTAATCTGTGTATATATTTCATGAGTTTAGTGACAGCACAATGACTGAGTATAGATTGTGCACTTTCAAAAGTTAAAATATCAGCATTATCGCATTTTGTTGGTACACATTTAGCCACACTGCTAACTGTATCCTATATCGTAACTGTAAAATTCCTTTAGGTATTGAGACATTAGCAATATTTTGGTAAATTTTGGGGTAAGTGGCTCTTAGGCCAATAGCCTAGTAACCACCTATGTTCTAGTTTTAGCAGTTTTTGCAGAAGTATTATTGTTTTCATGTTATTAACCATGTAGTATCTGGCTACATGTAATTTCTGGAACATTTTAAACAAACTGATCCAAACAGTAACAAATGTTTTAAGAATCTGCAAGCTTTCTTAGTAATACATTTTCTACTGCTACAACTAACTGAGGATCAATATTAGATACTCACTTTTTTAAATTACTAGGAAGTATCCAGTTAAAATTTAACTTTAGCCAAAATATCAAGATTTTATTGCATTATTTACATGCTGTTATGGCCAATTTTAAAATGTTTTCAACCATTTGTGATTTTACTGGTCTGCCAATAATGAATGTCCTATTATGAATCTAAAATGCCTTTTCTTCTAGT